>NW_020838036.1:5208930-5443542 GCF_003676395.1 Aethalodelphis obliquidens | reverse complement strand
CTGAAGGAAGGCACTAAAGACTTCCTGATAAAGATAAGTAGCATCCAATCGAAGAACATGGTATATTTCTCCATCTGTTTATGTGGGTCATATGGTAGTCATATTTTTAGATTTTTAAGGAACCTCCATACTGTTCTCCATAGTGGCTGTACCAATTTACATTCCCACCAACAGTGCAAAAGGGTCCGCTTTTCTCCACACCCTCTCCAGCATTTATTGTTTGTAGATTTTTTGATGATGGCCATTCTGACCGGTGTGAGGTGATACCTCATTGTAGTTTTGATTTGCATTTCTCTAATAATTAGTGATGTTGAGCATCTTTTCATGTGCCTCTTGGCCATCTGTATGTCTTCTTTGGTGAAATGTCTATTTAGGTCTTCTGCCCATTTTTTGATTGGGTTGTTTGTTTTGATGCTATTAAGCTACACAGACTGTTTGGAGATTAATCCTTTGTCTGTTGCTTCATTTGCAAATATTTTCTCCTGTTCTGAGGGTTGCCTTTTCGTCTTGTTTATGGTTTCCTTTGCTGTGCAAAAGCTTTTAAGTTTAATTAGGTCCCATTTGTTTATTTTTGTTCTTATTTCCATTACTCTAGGAAGTGGGTCAAAAAAGATTGTGCTGTGGTTTATGTCAAAGAGTGTTTCTCCAATGTTTTCCTCTAAGAGTTTTATAGTGTCTGGTCTTACATTTAGGTCTTTAATCCATTTGGAGTTTACTTTTGTGTATGGTGTTAGGTAGTGTTCTAATTTCATTCTTTTACATGTAGCTATCCAGTTTTCCCAGCACCACTTATTGAAAAGACTGTCTTTTCCCCATTGTATGTTCTTGCTGCCTTAAAAAAACTAGAAATAGAATTACCATGTAACCCAGCAATCCCACTGCTGGGCATATACCATGAGAAAAGCATAATTCAATAGGAAACATGTACCCCAATGTTCATTGCAGCACTATTTACAATAGCCAGGACATGGAAACAACCTAAATGTCCAATGATGGATGAATGGATAAAGAAGATGTGGTACATATATACAATGGAATATTACTCAGCCATAAAAAAGGAACAAAATTGGGCCAATTTTAGAGATGTGTATGGACCTAGAGTCTGTCATACAGAGTGAAGTAAGCCAGAAAGAGAAAAACAAATATCATATATTAACGCATATATGTGGAATCTAGAAAAATGGTACAGATAAACCTATTTGTAGGGCAGGAATAGAGACATAGGCGTAGAGAAGAGACATGTGGACACACAAGGGGAAGGAGAGGGTGGGACGAATTGGGAGATTAGGTTTGACATGAATACACTACCATATGTGAAATAGATAGCTAATGGGAACTTGCTGTATAGCACACGGAACACAGCTTGGTGCTCTGTGATGACCTATATGGGTGGGATGCGGGGGTGGGAGGGAGGTCCAAGAGGGAGGGAATATAGGTATACATGTAGCTGATTCACTTCATTGTACAGCAGAAACTAACACAACATTGTAAAGCAATTTTACTCCAAGAAAGAAAGAAAGAAAAAAAGAAAGAAAGAAAGGGAGAAAGAAAGAGAAAGAAACAAACAAACTCTGGCTATCATGCTCCATTTTGTGTTAAGGATGTTAATGTAATAAGAAACTTTGGTTTTATATTCAAGGCCTTCTAAGTTCATGTCAGAAGTTAGGAATGCACAGCATTATGAATTCAATAATTATGTATTAAAATGTCATAGTATTTTAAGATATTCAATTAACAAAGTACCTATTGTAAGCTTGTCAAGAACAGAAAAGCAATGCTAAAGCTGGTTAAAATAAATATGATCCAGCAATCTCACTGCTGGTCATATATCCAGAGAAAACCATAATTTGAAAAGATACATGCACCCCAATGTTCACTTCAGCACTGTATACAATAGCCAAGACATGAAGCAACCTGAATGTCCATTGACAGAGGAATGGATAAAGAAGACGTAGTACATATATACAATGGAATGTTACTCAGCCATTAAAAAGAATGAAATAATGCCATTTGCAGCAACATGGATGGACCTAAGTGAAGTAAGTCAGAGAAAGACAAATAGCATGTGATATCACTTATATGTGGAATCTAAAAAAATGATACCAATGAACTTATTTACAAAGCAGAAACAGATTCACAGACTCTGAAAACAAACTTATGGTTATCAAAGGAGAAACGTGGTGTCTGGGAGGGATAAATCAGGAGTTTGGGATTAACATACACACACTACTATATATAAGATAGATAACCAACAAGCACTTACTGTATAGCACAGGGGACTCTAATACTCTGTAATACCTATATGGTAAAATAATCTGGAAAAGAATGAATACATTTGTACATGTATAGTTGAATCACTATGCTGTACACCTGAAAGTAACACAACATTGTAAATCAACTATACTCCAATAAAATTTTTTAAAAAGTTAAACAAGAATCTTAAAGACCCATGTTTTCCTTCACATTGCCAATGGTTTAATACTTTTTAACACCTCCAAAATTCCTGATCATAATTACCTGGCTTTTATTAAATAACAGCTGAAGCAAAATGAAAATCTTACTGCATAACTAAACTGGTTCACATAGCAATATATGTTTATCCATATGTTATCCATCTTGAGACAGGTTTGGAATTTTCATTCAATCTTACCTTTTTGTATTTACCTTTACCTAGAAATGCTGTCATTCTTTTTTCTGATAATGAAGATAATATATGAGGGTACTGACACTGATTAACTGCATATTAAGGATTGTCTAAGGCATTTGGCTGATTCATGTTTTACTTCATAATCCCATAACAAATGCTGTGGGAATTTCCTGAATGAAAGGAAGAGAAAAGGAGCTCTTGGACCAAAAATAGCTGTATTATTATTTTTAGTCTTTTAAGGTAGAGGTTCTAAGAAGGACAGGCTCAGTTGACAAAGAGCTAGTTAGATGTAGAAAACTGGCACAAGAGAGCTAAAGTGAGGGAATCAAGAAGGCCAAGGGCAAAACTCTTGGAATGCTGAAAGTCCACTACTAGGAAGGGAGTAGAAGAGAACAAAAATGTTTACTTTAAAAATATGATTGACCTTTTTGACTGCTGTAGACACATGCTCAAAGGTGTATTTATACTATATGACATGAAATATTTAAAACATCTGACACAAGTCAGCTTACATACATGGTCACATAACATTATAAATTTAAATCTTTTTGGATAATTTGTATTTAATTCCACGACAAAGACATACTGAATAAAATGATCTTCAAAAATATTTTTTTTTTATCCTGAGAAGACAAAATATAAAATGAAGAAATAACTCCACAGATGTACTAAAGATTCAGAGAAACTATACGTCATCAATTGGCCAGGAGATAATTAAAAAGCATACAGAAGACCCATTTCCCATTGAAAGCACTACAAACACATTAAGAATACATACAGAATCAACTGTATATTGATTCTGTATGTATTCTTACTGTATTCTGTATGTATTCGAAAGCACTACAAAGTAAGAATACATATAGTTGATTCTCATTATTTGCAGTAATTATGTTACATAAAGTCACCACAAACACTTAATTAGCAAATAATGAACCATTATTCCTAGGGAAAATAAAGGATTAGATTTCTGCAAGCCTCTGGTCACAACATTTTGCTCAACCAATTAATACATAACCTTGTTTGCATGTTTTTCTGTCTTACCAAACCTTTATATATGTATGTGTATATATATACACATACATATATGGTTGATTAATTAGTATTGACTCACAGCCAACAGCACCATAACTCTTGCCTGAATGAAGCTTATTTAACAAATGTATTCTCTCTATAACGTATATCAGTTTTCTTGTGCTTAGAAACATGAGACGACACTTTAGCACTACACTTGGGGGCATTTTAAACAACAAAATCTCAAAAAAATGTGGCACTAAATAGATGATGAAAAGAACACTTGAGAGCTGAAATAAGGCCTTATTTGACCTCATCCAGAAACCTGCATTTCGGGCAAATCAAACTTTTCACTGCTTTATTCATGTCAGCAATGTATGAAAACAAACAAACAAACAAAACACTGCAAGCATTGATTTGAGGTTGCAAATAGATTTTAACGAGTAGGCGAATCTTCAAATATGGAATCCATTGAATAAGGAAGATCTACTATACCTGGAAGTCATCACTCTATTTCACTAAGGACATGTGGGGTCATATGCTATACCTAAACCTGGGATCTCAGGATAGTAGCGGGTTTACGAAAAAAATTCTGGCTTAGGACCTATACCCAGTTAATTAGTCCACATAAGTAATGCCTAGTGTCATATTTAAGGCCTTCTACAGAGGGCACACACTATAAATACAGCCACTTACCAATAACTTCATCAATTAAAAAATAGCAGACAAGACTGAATTTTTTTCATTTTTCAATTATTACAGAAATCAACACTGTAATTAAAAGTAGATAGGGCTTCCCTGGTGCTGCAGTGGGTGAGAGTCCGCCTGCCGATGCAGGGGGCACGGGTTTGTTCCCTGGTCCGGGAAGATCCCACATGCCGCAGAGCGGCTGGGCCCGTGAGCCATGGCCACTGAGCCTGCGCGTCCGGAGCCTGTGCTCCGCAACGGAAGAGGCCACAACAGTGAGAGGCCCGCGTACCGAAAAAAAAAAAAGAAAAAAAAAAAAAAGAAAAAGGTAGATAACTTGATTTTGTAAAACGAAATAAATTTTTGATTATATATAGCATGCCCTGACAACTCATTGTACTTATGTCAGAGCCAAGGGAAAAGAATAGGAGAACCAAACTATTTCTTTTTTGCTCATTCATTTAGCTAATACCATTCAGTTATATACCATGCCATAAGATTTTATTTTCAAATTATATTATTCTATAAAAACTATATATGAAGACCCACACGGTTAAAATATAAGGCAATCTATTCCAGCCAGGAAATGGATTTCTTAAACTTAGACCACATATTCTCTTTAAAATAAAGGAAACAAAGGCAGCATATCTGAGACCCATTTTGCTAGAGAGAACTGAAATTCAGTATTCTTAGTCATTTCTATGAAACTCTGTTGTAGAAAACACTTTCTTTCATTACTTTGCTTATGCCATTAGTTTTCTCCTTCACTTTTAGGAGCACAATAACATATTATTTTTTTCCCTTTTTGGAAACAAACTTTTAATTTTTTTTATAAGAAAAGGGGTTATGTAACATAATATCATGGTGAGTGGAAGGGGAGTTAGGTAAAAAAAAAAAAGTTCAGTTGTTCATTCCTTTGTAACATCCAAGTAAAAAAATATGTATAAAAATACAAAATACAACTACGGGCTCTTTAATAACAAGCACCCATTCCAAATATACGTTCAATCTAAAATTTGGAACTTGCCCTTTTTGCTGTTTGGGTAGTTCTTTTTTTTCCATTAAGCCCTGTATAGTTGTCTCATTCACTTCTATTAATTGAAAAAAAAGTCATTCATATATTGTTATATAATTCTATGTATAGCATTCCTGTTCTTTTCCCTAAACCTACTGCCACACAGCTTGTCCAAACCAACAGGCTATATTTGAGACAGTGCTTGTAATAAAAACTTTGGTTGTGCAAATGGTTTTGCTTTTTTTTAATTTTTATTTTTCTCTTAAACCCTTACTTATCTCCTCTCTCATTTGTGAAGGAAATGAACTTTGTGTTAAGTGCAATACCACTCCCACTTCCCATTTCCACATACTACCCTCTTTCAATGCTCCACTCCTATCCTACTCCTAAGGAGATACCAAGGTGTAATTTCCCACCCAGGCCTGCCCTTTCTGGACACCATTACATCTTCCAGACCTTTTTCCTTTCTGTACTGAAACTTACCTGTGCTTTATCGCCTCTAGATTTTGAAGCACTTAGCCCTTAACAAACTAATTCATGCTAAATAGTTGCTGGCTATAATGTGTTATTCTCTTTAGGGAATATTAAAACAGGATTACATAAGAATCACTGATATTGAAAATTTCTGGTGTATGAGTGGATGGTGATAAGATTTACTTTAACAACAACCTTCCAATCATACTATGTCTCATATAGGCAATATGTTATAGGAAAAACTAAAAGGACTAGATTAGAAGGGAGGATATCTATATTTTAATATTGATTCTAATATTGTGTGTGGGACTTGGCAGTCACCTCACCACTTTGCACCTCAGTTTTCTCCTCTGTAAAATGAAAGGGTTGGACTAGATCACTACAAGCCTTAGAATCTCTAACTTTATATAATTCTATTCTACATCTACAGAAGGTTAGCTATACCAAAGACACTGCATAAAACTACTTTGCTTAATTTGGATCTACTAAAATTTTCAAAATTTTTTCAATATGTAGGATTATCAATGGTTCTTCTAATGTACATATCTTTGTCTCAAATATCCAGAGAAGTTGAGCTACTGCTCTGTAACCTTTCTGAACACAAACTATCAAATGTCACACACCGTTCTCCCATGTCATGAGCAAACAACAATCTGCAATCTTCCTAGGTAACTTCCAAAGACCAAGAAATTGTGTTGAACTTTATTCTGTACTTAAAGGAAAACAATCATGATTTACTAAAACCTGTTTTCTAGTTCTAGTTTATACCAAATCTAAAATTAATTTTGTTTACACCAAAATTCTGCTTTAAATCACATACAGTTAACCAGTCTGAACAGGAACCAATGCTATCAATTTCTAAAATGAATGATTCAAACAATCAAAATATTCTCCAAATATATCTGAACGAAAATGGTATTTCTTTTGGTTCAAATGCCTAAATTGGGTTCACCTTCACTCTTCTATTAGAATTGTGTGGTAGTTGATATCCCATCTAATAAGATGGTATTAGTTTAAAATTTATTCAAGAGAACAAATGAAAAGAATACACCTTTCAATACTAACAACCTCAGTTTTATTCACAACTTGCAAATTGTCTCATTATTCACATGCCACTGAGTTCTTTAGTAATAATGAGACCTTACTGTGGCATCATTGTTTTTGTGTTATATTAAGTGCAAAGTGATAAAAATGTTGATGTAACTATACATAATACAGTAAAATATCTAATGATTTATGTTTGCTTACGTGTAAAATAGTGCAATGATGCCATAAATGTCAACTGATAAACAAGGGACAACTGATTTCTCAGCCTCACTCATCTGGTTCTGAAACCTGTAAAACTATTTTAATATCATACAGCGCTGAACTATACTTTAAAGATTGCCATCTTTAACCTCTACTACTTAGGACAGAGTTAACTGGGGAAGTGGTACTAAGATATTATCCTTGCTATGCTTCTTTGATTGGTAGTGTTTTCAGTCAGTGAATATATGCCATGGAATAAACAAGAAATATAGTACCTAATCATATAAAAACTAGAGTTTTATAGTGTCCCAGTTAGGATTTAAGGTGGAGTTATTGACTAAACCAGCACAGGCATACCCCTGAAGTGGAAATAGGTATTAATCCTTACCCCTGTATCTTCAATATTGTCATTCTACCAATCTGGAATTACTTTCCTTTTCCCCTTGGCCTATCCTAATCTTTTAAGTTTAATGTCTTCCATAAAACCTTGAGCATTCTAATCAACAATGATCTCTTCTATACCAGTCCTGCAAAGTTAACACTTAATGTTATCTAATTGTTTAATATATGCTGGTTTGATTCCTACAACTGAGTTGTAACTTCCTTGAGGACAGGATTCATGTCTTACATTTCTTTTTCATACAGAGTGTGAGGAAATAGAAGGTATCAATAAATGTGTGATAACTGATTAATTAGATTCAACAAAGATATCCCCTATTATGCCATTAGTACAAAGACATTATGGGGAGAACCTATCTACAAAGAAAAATTCTCCAAAAGTAATTAAAACCATGGGTCTGGGCTTCCCTGGTGGCGCAGTGGTTGAGAGTCCGCCTGCCGATGCAGGAGACACGGGTTTGTGCCCCGGTCCAGGAAGATCCCACATGCCGCAGAGCCACTGGGCCCGTGAGCCATGGCCACTGAGCCTGCGCGTCCGGAGCCTGTGCTCCGCAATGGCAGAGGCCACAGCAGTGAGAGGCCCGCGTACCTCAAAAAAAACAAAACAAACAAAAAAACAAAACAAAACAAAAAACATAGGTCTGCTTCATGAAGAAAAGGAAACTGTTGGTTGCAATAAAATTGGTGTGTTCTCTCTGGTAACTGACTATACTGCTGAACTGAATGAATAAGCATTTTCAGAACTCTAATGGAAAACTGATGAATTTATAAAAGTGATAACAAAAGATCAAGATAAAAAAATTAATTACATGGGACTGAGTGAACTGATGAGGATGATTATAATTTTTGTGACTTTCTGTTTGAATAATAAAAAAAAAATTGGTGTGCTCTCTGTGAAGTTTCTGATCGCAACTTTTCCTATGATTACAAGCTTGAAGATAGTTCTTTGTCTATTCCATTTTATAGAGGGCCAGTATTTAAAAGTTCTTACTATATTTCTTTCTATCACTAAAATGCTTCATATATAGTTAAAAAATAATAATAAAACAGGACTTGCTTGCTGTAACACTTAATAACATGGTATTTTGACATGGTCTTCTTTTTAGCAATTCATAATGAAAATTGTCTTGTGTTGTCAGGGAGGACACACTTCTCTTGAAAGGTATTCTAACCAGAAGGGCACTTTACTTTTTCTAATTTATTTATTTATTTATTTATTTTTGGCTGTGTTGGGTCTTCGTTGTTGTGTGGGGGCTTTCTCTAGTTGCCATAGCAGGGGCTACTCTCTGTTGTGGTGCATGGGCTTCTCATTGTGGTGGCTTCCGTTGTTGCGGAGCACAGGCTCTAGGCACGTGGGCTTCAGTAGTTGTGGTACGCGGGCTCAATAGTTGTGGCTCGTGGGCTCTAGAGCACAGGCTCAGTAATTGTGGCACAAGGGCTTAGTTGCTTCGCGGCATGTGGGACCTTCCCGGACCAGGGCTCAAACCCGTGTCCCCTGCATTGGCAGGCAGATTCTTAACCACTGTGCCACCCAGGAAATCCTAGAAGGGCACTTTAATATATGATATTTAATAACTGCAAAATTGCAGGATCATCAATTAAGTTGTAATTATATCATTCGTAAAATCAGGAACAATCTTGCTAGCACCACAATTGATAATTTTTTTTATCACTATCAGCCCAAAGACATCTAAGGTTCATAAGAGAGTATTTTCCACTGCTAATTCTGTGGGATGTTGATTCAAGCTCAGTTTCTGACTGGTATCAAAAGTATCTAATATGTTAAGATCTAAAGAATCTGATATTTGTATTAAACAGGGAGTTCTCAACTTTAGATATACTATTCACTTAAGGAGGAACATGATTTTAACAGACATTTTTGGCTATTGAAAATAGCGTAAGAGTTTCTCTTTTCTTTTCAGCCATTAATCTGTTCTAAATTTCTTACTCCTCAAACATTTGCATATCTCTTTCAATAAAAGATATGTAGGGTGAGCGGGCACCACTGAGAAACTGTGAGGGCGCAGAAGTGGCTGACATGTGGTGGCTTGAGGACCAGAAGACGAGGGCCAAAAAAGAGCCTGAAACTGCTTCTGACAGAGGAACCAAGATGGTGGAGTAGAAGGACATGCTCTCACTCCCTCCTGTGAGAACACCAGAATCACAACTAGCTGCTGGACAATCATCGACAGGAAGACACTGGAACCCACCAA
The DNA here is from genome assembly GCF_003676395.1 of Aethalodelphis obliquidens. NCBI lineage: Eukaryota > Metazoa > Chordata > Mammalia > Artiodactyla > Delphinidae > Aethalodelphis > Aethalodelphis obliquidens. Next base: position 5,433,848 of record NW_020838036.1, on the reverse strand, counting down.
AAAAGATACCCCACATCCAAAGACAAAGGAGAAGCCACAGTAGGAGGGGTGCAATCACAGTAAAATCAAATCCCTTAACTGCTGGGTGTGTGACTCACAGACTGGAGAACACCAATACCACAGAAGTCCACCCACTGGAGTGAAGGTTCTGAGCCCCACGTCAGGCTTCCCAACCTGGGGGTCCAACAACGGGAGGAGGAATTCCTAGAGAAACAGACTTTGAAGCCTAGTGGGAGTTGATTGCAGGACTTCTACAGGACTGGGGGAAACAGAGACTCTACTCCTTGAGGGCACACACAAAGTAGTGTGTGCATTGGAACACAGGGGAAGGAGCAGTGACCCCAGGGGAGACTAAACCAGACCTACCTGCTAGTGTTGGAGAATCTCCTGCAGAGGCGGGGGGTGTCTGTGGCTCACCGTGGGGAAAGAGACACTGGCAGCAGAAGTTCTGGGAAGTTCTCCTTGGCGTGAGCCCTCCCAGAGTCTGTCATTATCCCCACCAAAGAGCCTAGGTAGGCTCCAGTGTTGGGTTGCCTCAGGCCAAACAACCAACAGGGAGGGAACCCAGCCACACCCATTAACAGTCAAGCAGATTAAAGTTTTACTGAGCTCTGCCAACCAGAGCAACAGTCAGCTCTACCCACCACCAGTCCCTCCCATCAAGAAACTTACATAGGCCTCTTAGATAGCCTCATCCACCAGAGGGCAGACAGCAGAATCAAGAAGAACTACAATCCTGCAGCCTGTGGAACAAACCACATTCACAGAAAGATAGACAAGATGAAAAGGCAGAGGGCTATGTACCAGATGAAGGAACAAGATAAAACCCCAGAAAAACAACTAAATGAAGTGGAGATAGGCAACCTTCCAGAAAAAGAATTCATAATAATGATAGTGAAGGTGATCCAGGACCTCAGAAAATGAATGGAGGCAAAGATCGAGAAGATGCAAGAAATGTTTAACAAAGACCTAGAAGAATTAAAGAACAAACAAACAGAGATGAACAATACAATAACTGAAAGGAAAACTACACTAGAGGGAATCAATAGCAGAATAACTGAGGCAGAAGAACAGATAAGTGACCTGGAAGACAGAATGGTGGAATTCACCGCTGTGGAACAGATTAAAGAAAAAAGAATGAAAAGAAATGAAGACAGCCTAAAAGACCTCTGGGACAACATTAAACACAACAACATTCGCATTATAGGGGTCCCAGAAGGAGAAGCGAGAGAGAAAGGACCAGAGGAAATATTTGAAGAGATTATAGTCGAAAACTTCCCTAACATGGGAAAGGAAATAGCCATCCAAGTCCCGGAAGTGCAGCGAGTCCCATACAGGATAAACCTAAGGAGAAACACGCCGAGACACATAGTAATCACAGTGGCAAAAATGAAAGACAAAGAAAAATTACTGAAAGCAACAAGGGAAAAATGACAAATAATATACAAGGGAACTCCCATAAGGTTAACAGCTGATTTTTCAGCAGAAACTCTACAAGCCAGAAGGGAGTGGCATGATATACTTAAAGTGATGAAAGGGAAGAACCTACAACCAAAATTACTCTACACAGCAAGGATTTCATTCAGATTTGATAGAGAAATCAAAAGCTTTACAGACAAGCAAAAGGTAAGAGAACTCAGCACCACCAAACCAGCTCTACAACAAATGCTAAAGGAACTTCTCTAAGTGGGAAACACAAGAGAAGAAAAGGACCTACAAAAACTAACCCAAAAAATTAAGAAAATGGTCATAGGAACATACATATTGATAATTACCTTAAACGTGAATGGATTAAATGCTCCAACCAAAAGACACAGGCTTGCTGAATGGATACAAAAACAAGGCCCATATATATGCTGTCTACAAGAGACCCACTTCAGACCTAGGGACACATACAGACTGAAAGTGAGGGGATGGAAAAAGATATTCTATGCAAATGGAAATCAAAAGACAGCTGGAGTAGCTATACTCGTATCAGATGAAATAGACTTTAAAATAAAGAATGTTACAAGAGACAAGGAAGGACACTACATAATGATCAAGGGATCAATCCAAGAAGAAGATAGAACAATTATAAATATATATGCACCCAACATAGGAACACCTCAATACATGAGGCAACTGCTAACAGCTCTAAAAGAGGAAATCAACAGTAACACAAAAATAGTGGGGGACTTTAGCACCTCACTTACACCAATGAACAGATCATCCAAAATGAAAATAAATAAGGAACAGAAGCTTTAAATGACACAATAGACCAGATAGATTTAATTGACATTTATAGGACATTCCATCCAGGAACAGCAGATTACATTTTCTTCTCAAATGCACATGGAACTTTCTCCAGGATAGATCACATCTTTGGCCACAAATCAAGCCTCAGTAAATTTAAGAAAATTGAAATCATATCAAGCATCTTTTCTGACCACAATGCTATGAGATTAGAAATGAATTACAGGGAAAAAAACGTAAAAAATACAAACACGTGGAGGCTAACCAATACGTTACTAAACAACCAAGAGATCACTGAGGAAATCAAAGAGGAAATCAAAAAATACTTAGAGACAAATGACAATGAAAACACGACGATCCAAATCCTATGGGATGCAGCAAAAGCAGTTCTAAGAGGGAAGTTTATAGCTATACAAGCCTACCTCAAGAAACAAGAAATATCTCAAGTAAAAAATCTAACCTTACAGCTAAATGAACTAGAGAAAGAAGAACAAACAAAACCCAAATTTAGCAGAAGGAAAGAAATCATAAAGATAAGAGCAGGAATAAATGAAACAGAAACAAAGGAAACAATAGCAAAGATCAGTAAAACTAAAAGCTGGTTCTTTGAGAAGATAAACAAAATTGATAAACCATTAGCCAGACTCATCAAGAAAAAGACAGAGAGGACTCAAATCAATAAAATTAGAAATGAAAAAGGAGAAGTTACAACAGACACTGCAGAAATACAAAGCATCCTAAGAGACTACTGCAAGCAACTCTATGCCAATAAAATGGACAGCCTGGAAGAAATGGACAAATTCTTAGAAAGATATAACCTTCTAAGGCTGAACCAGGAAGAAATAGAAAATATGAACAGACCTATCACAAGTAATGAAATTGAAACTGTGATTAAAAATCTTTCAACAAACAAAAGTCCAGGACCAGAAGGCTTCACAGGTGAATTCTATCAAACATTTAGAGAAGAGCTAACACCCATCCTTCTCAAACTCTTCCAAAAAATTGCAGAGCAAAGAACACTCCTAAACTCATTCTATGAGGCCACCATCACCCTGATACCAAAACAAGACAATGATACTACAAAAAAAGGAAATTACAGACCAATAACATTGATGAATATAGATGCAAAAATCCTCAACAAAATACTAGCAAAAACTGAATCCAACAACACATTAAAAGGATCATACACCATGATCAAGTGGGATTTATCCCAGGGATGCAAGGATTCTTTAATATATGCAAATTAATCAATTTGATACACCATATTAAAAAAATTGAAGAATAAAAACCATATGACCATCTCAATAGATGCAGGAAAAGCTTTTGACAAAATTCAACACCCATTTATGATAAAAACTCTCCAGAAAGTGGGCATAGAGGGAACCTACCTCAACATAATAAAGGCCATATACGACAAACCCACAGCAAACATCATTCTCAATGGTGAAAAACTGAAAGCATTTCCTCTAAGATCAGGAACAAGACAAGGATGTCCACTCTCACCACTATTATTCAAGATAGCCTTGGAAGTCCTAGCCATGCCAATCAGAGAAGAAAAGGAAATAAAAAGTATACAAATTGGAAAAGAAGTAAAACTGTTACTGTTTGCAGATGACATGATACTATACGTAGAGAATCCTAAAAATGCCACCAGAAAACTACTAGAGCTAATCAATGTATTTGGTAAAGTTGCAGGATACAAAATTAATACATAGAAATCTCTTGCATTCCTATACACTAATGATGAAAAATCTGAAAGAGAAATTAAGGAAACACTCCCATTTACCATTGCAGCAAAATGAATAAAATACCTAGGAATAAACCTAGCTAGGGAGACAAAAGACCTGTATGCAGAAAACTATAAGACACTGATGAAAGAAATTAAAGATGATACCAAGAGATAGAGAGATATACCATGTTCTTGGATTGGAATAATCAATACTGTGAAAATGACTATACTACCCAAGCAACGTACAGATTCAATGCAATTCCTATCAAATTACCAATCACATTTTTTACGGAACTAGGAAAAATAATCTTAAAATTTGTATGGAGACACAAAAGACGCCGGATAGCCAAAGCAGTCTTGAGGGAAATAAACTGAGCTGGAGGAATCAGACTCCCTGACTTCAGACTACACTACAAAGCTACAGTAATCATGCCAATATGGTACTGGCACAAAAACAGAAACATAGATCAATGGAACAAGGTAGAAAGCCCAGAGATAAACCCACGCACCTATGGTCAACTAATGTATGCTAAAGGAGGCAAAGATATACAATGGAGAAAAGAAAGTCTCTTCAATAAGTGGTGCTGGGAAAACTGGACAGCTACATGTAAAAGAATGAAATTAGAACACTCTCTAACACCATACACAAAAATAAACTCAAAATGGATTTGAGTCCTAAATGTAAGACCAGACACTATAAAACTCTTAGAGGAAAACATAGGAAGAACACTCTTTGACATAAATCACAGCAAGATCTTTTTTGATCCACCTCCTAGTGTACTGGAAATAAAAACAAAAATAAACAAATGGGACATAATGAAACTTAAAAGCTTTTGCATAGCAAAGGAAACCATAAACAAGACGAAAAGACAACCATCAGAGTGGCAGGAATATTTGCAAAAAAATCAACAAAGTATTAATCTCCAAAATATATAAAGAGCTCATGCAGCTCAATATTAAAGAAACAAACAACCCAGTCCAAAAACGGGCAGAAGCCCTAAATAGACATTTCTCCAAAAAAGATATACAGATGGCCAAGAAGCACATGAAAAGCTGCTCAATATCACTAATTATTAGAGAAATGCAAGTCAAAACTACAATGAGGTATCACCTCACACCAGTTAGAATGGGCATCATCAGAAAATCTACAAACAACAAATGCTGGAGAGGGTGTGGAGAAAAGGGAACCCTCTTGCACTGTTGGTGGGAATGTGAATTGGTTCAGCCACTATGGAGAACAGTATGGAGGTTCCTTAAAAAACTAAAAATATAATTACCATATGACCCAGCAACCCCACTACTGGGCATATACCCAGAGAAAACCATAATTCAAAATGATACATGCCCCCCCACTGTTCATTGCAGCACTATTTACAATAGCCACGTCATGGAAACAACCTAAATGCCCATCGACAGACGAATGGATAAAGAAGTTGTGGTACATATATTCAATGGAATATTACTCAGTCATAAGGAGGAATTAAATTGAGTCATTTTTTGAGATATGGATGGATCTAGAGACTGTCATACAGAGTGAAGTAAGTCAGAAAGAGAAAAACAAATATCATATATTAACGCATGTATGTGGAACCTAGAAAAATGGTATAGATGATCCGGTTTGCAGGGCAGAAGTTGAGACACAGATATAGAGAACAAACTTATGGACACCAAGCGGGAAAACCGCAGGGGGTGGGGTGGGGATGGTGGTGTGCTGAATTGGGTGATTGGGACTGACATGTATACACTGATATGTATAAAATTGATGACTAATAAGAACCTGCTGTCTAAAAAATAATAAGAAAGAAAGAAAGAAAGAAAGAAAATGTAACTGGATATGAAGACAGCTCTCTGAATGAAACGAATAATTCTATTTTTAAAAGTAATAATAAAACTTCATCAACATTAAAAGTGTACCAAGTTTCAAATATATGCAAGTAAATCAGTTGGTTCCAGGGGTCAAAATCATATAAGGAATAAAATAACCTGGTCCTAAAGAAGATTATAAATTAATAGATGAGGTAAGGCATACATAAAAGAAGATAATAACAATTTATGTAAGTAACCAAAGTTGTTTACCAGTGTAATTACCACAGTGATTGTATCATTCTGAATATATGATACCAAATTTTAAGGGGCATCTTTTTAGAAGTTGCTGGGCTTCTAGGACACGTATACACTCATGCACCTGGCATAAGACTATTAACTAAATCTTCATCTTAACTGCAATGCATCCTATGAATTCCAGTAGACCTCTTTGGATCTAAAGTATAGAAATCTAGGATGAGCTTGAGATTCCTTGGTCAAGCATAATTTTTAAATTAACCAAAAGAGTTGTACTGAGGATGAATATGAGAATTAGTAAAAAAAAGTAAAAAAAATTAGTAATTTTTTTTAAAAATTAGTAAAATTACTAATTTTTAAAAAAATTAGTAAAAAAAACCCAAAAAAACAAAATTAGAGAAAGGTTAATAACAAAGGAGAGAGGAACACTAATAGAGTAATACAACTTCAAACAAAAGAAATGTAGAAGAATAATATATTGGAGCATAGGCTTGTCAAATGTATATCTATAATCTTTTTTCTTTTATCCAAAGCTGAACAACTATTTATGCAAATCATACTTTATTTATTAATATAATTATCAAAGGGAATTTTCAAGATGATCCTTTCTACCCTGTTCATAAGTGCACCTTAAATGATGGGTTATCTGAAGGCTGAAATAAAGAATGAAAGGCATAATTCACACCAAACTGATAAATGGTTTTTATCAAGTTATATAACCCCTCTTTTTTCCTCTAATTTATAAATTTGTTTCTCTTTAAACTTTATCTCTTACCTCCAAATAGTGAACTTCAGTTAGATAGATGTGAAATATTGGATGATTTCTTTTTGACAAAGAATTAAATCTGAAAAACAGAAATAGAAGGTTATTACTTTTTCTGTCTGGATAATTGCCTAGTTCTGATTAAGCTTCAGCTTAGGACCTGACTTAAAAATAAATTCTTATTTTTCTTTACATTCTTATCAGAATTTGTCTTTTAACTGGTTGCCTCTTTTATTCTAGTTTTATCATGGATCAAGTGATACATAAGTATATTTCCCTCTATATGTTCACATGCCTTACCCAATACCCATCTTAGGAAAGTACTATATACATGGAAGTGTTAAGTTTTAGTATACCTCAGCTACAACTGACTAACAATTGTCTTTAAAACCGTGAGGTTCAGAGATGATGGAAGTATATGACAAACCTTCTAGACCAGAGCTATGCAAATCAAATAGGCACTTAACCTGATATATTTATCCTTTGTAGACTTTTGCCTGATACATTCATCTTGTCCTATAGATAGTCTTTCCTTCTGACTGAATAAGAGCATAATAAAAGCCATTCTGGATCAGACTCAGAGTCCATCCAGCTCAGTATTCTGCTACTGATAATGTCAGCTGTGCAGTGCTGAGCACACAGGAGGCAATCTATTTCATTGAATGGTTCTTGAAATAAGCAGGCATGTCTGGCTTCTAAGGCACCAGTTCCCAAATAAAAGCCAGCTCTTCCACAAAATGCATGCAAATTTAACTCCTTTTTGAATCTTCATTTCTCAGTACATAAAACCTTTTAACATATAAAATAGTACTTCTTTTATTTTAAAATAGCTATTTCTATCCTATGTCCCAGTAATTCCACTTCCAGTATATACCTTAGAGAACTCTTGCAAATGTGTACAGTGAGACACAGTGAGTCACAGCAGCATTGCCTATAATTGAAAGAAAAATGAAAGCAGTCTATTAATGTCCATCAAGAGGGGAATAGATAAATAAAATGTGGCATATTAATATGATGGGTTATTATATATATAAATGTAGATACATCAACACAGATAGATCTCAAAAACAATGCTGAGTAAAAAGTATGGAACCTGGGGGCTTCCCTGGTGTCGCAGTGGTTGAGAGTCCGCCTGCTGATGCAGGGGTCACGGGTTCGTGCCCCGGTCCAGGAAGATCCCACATGCTGTGGAGCAGCTAGGCCCATGAGCCATGGCCGCTGGGCCTGCGCGTGCGGAGCCTGTGCTCCGCAACGGGAGAGGCCACAACAGTGAGAGGCCCGTGTACCGCAAAAAAAAAAGTATGGAACCTGGACATATACTATATGTAATATTTATGTAAATTTTAAAAACATATACAAAATATTGTATATTATACATGAATGTATATTTATGCATGTAAAAGGATACACAATACCTCATAAAATAGTTGTCTTCAAGAGGGAGTATAAAGTATAAGATTAGTAAGTGTGGTAAAGGGAGAATTCAACTTCATCTATATTGTTTATTTTATTTTAAAAAGGACTTGAAAGAATTGTGACAAAATCTTGACTGCTGTACATTCTTGGAGGAGGTGGAAACACAGGTGTTTACTATATTATTCTTTATATTTTTTAATTAAAAAATTTCTCATAAAAATAAAATTTCTAAAACTATAAAAAGAATCATTTAATATTAGAAGCATGTTTACTGTTATTTAACTTATTAAAAATAAAAAACAATGACTACTTCCTTCTAACATTGAGTTGGATGAGTCATAGAAAGATCACCTCTTCTTAGTTGCTCAAGATTCTAGAAGCAAATTCATATTCACTCTACCCATACACTCTATGATTGTACACACTGACTCAATCAACATTTACCCATTGTTTCTATACAGAAGAATATTAAAAAGTATATTCTGATCAAAGCCCCTCTGGCACTTGTAACTGTCTTTCTCTAGCCCTTCTCTTGACATTAATTCTTTCTCAAGGAATGGTTAACATAAATGCCTAAATTTTTCCAAGCACCAAAGGCATGCTTTTAAATCAGTCAGTATGGTTTTCTCTTTTGTTTCAGATACTTTCCTTGATGATGTTTACTCTTTGTTGGGGGGGGGGTTGTTTTGTTTTGTTTTTGTTTTCTGGTTTTTGTTTGTTTTTTGGCTAGAGAGGACATTACTTAGTTACTATGTCTAACTGTCTGAGAGCCTCTATTCTAACTATTCCAACATTCAAGATAATCTCACAATAAACCTAGGAAATAAATACTATTATCCCTGTTTTTGCAACTGAGGAAATTGACACATAAAGAGGTTAAATAACTTGTCCAAGATAAGCAGCTATTCAGTATAAGATCCAGAAAGTCAAACCCAGCTCTGAATGATTCCAAATGCCTTGCTCTTTCCGCTGCCTCCAAAGTGAAAAATTTTGCAATGATTTAAAAATCCTTTCCTGGGTATAAATTTTACTAATTATAGTAAAATGGTTTGAAACTTAGAGATGTTATGTTGCTTTGATCTTGCTATGGTTATTCCTGAAAAAGAGTAAGCGTAAAGATGTTTTTGTTGCTGTCATTGTGTGTCTATCAGTTTAATATAAAGGCAGTACTAGATCATTCTAGAGCTAGAGCAGTGGTTCTTAACTGGAGGTGATTTTTATTCTCTAGAGGATATTTGGCAATCTCTGGAGACATTTTTGGTTGTCACAGGTTGAGGGGCAGGGGCTTACTGGCATCTAAGGGGTAGAGGCCAGGGATACTACTAAACATCCTACAACATGTAGGACAGCCCCTAAAACCAAATAATTGACCAGACCAAAATGTTTATAGTGCTGGTTGAGAAACCTTGATCTAGAGGTAAGAACAGTGGACCACACTATAGCTGATTTTGAAGAAAATAAAATTCAAAAATCAAAGAATATAAGTACTAAAATATAGAGGACTTGAAAAATGTACAAAGCATGCTAACTCTGTTTTAAACAATCACTAGATAAATTTCTAAAACCAGGGGAAGGACTTTGACAGAATTTTGACTTGAGATTCCAAAATTGATCTGGGATGAAAAGTAGTAAGAAAGTAATACTAAATAAAAGTAGTATCTGGAGCTAAGTGTATAGGTTCTGTGGCCAGTAAAATGGGGTACAGGAGTAGAGGATAGTCTTTTAAGAGAGCTAGTATTTTGTTTGTTTGCTTTTTACCTTGCATTCACCTGCTCTTCTGATAAAAGTCTCTTATTTTTGCTTTCTCTTCTTTTAAGAGTTTTTTTCAAACAGCTCCTGGATGGTAAAATAATAGAGATAAGGAAAAGCTTTATTAAAAATGAGTTTCTAAGCTTTTCTTCTAAAATCAGGAACAAGACAAGGATGCCCACTCTCTCCCCTTCTAGTTAACATAGTACTGGAAGTCCTAGTCATAGCAATCAGAAAAGAAAAAGAAATGAAAGGCATCCAAAATGGAAGGGAATAAGTAAAACTGTCACTATTTGCAGATGACATAATACTATATATAGAAAACCCTAAAATCTCCACCAAGAAACTACTAGAACTAATAAGTGAATTCAGTAAAGTTGCAGGATACAAGATTATTATACAGAAATCTGTTGCTTTTGTATACACTAATAATGAACTATCAGAAAGAGGAAGCAAGAAAACAATCCCATTTAAAATTGCATCAAAAAGAAAAAAAAACCTAGGAATAAACTTAACCAAGGAGGTGAAAGACCTACACTCTAAACACTATAAGACATTGAAGGAACTTGAAGATGATACAAAGAAATGGAAAGATATCCTGTGTTCATGGACTGGAAGAATTATTATTATTAAAAGGTCCATACTACCCAAAGCAATTTACAGATTTAAGGCAAGTCCTTTCAAAATACCCATGACATTTTTTCACAGAATTAGAACAGATAATCCTAAAATTCATATAGAACCACAAAGGACCCTGAATAGCCAAAGCAATCTTGAGAAAAAAGCACAAAACTGGAAGTATTACGCCCCTGAATTCATTCTATACAACAAATCTACAGTAGTCAAAACAGCATGGTACTGGCACGAAAGCAAACACATAGATCAATGGAACAAAACAGACAGCCCAGAAATAAACCCAGGCACTTTTGGTCAATTATTTACAACAAAGGAGGCAAGAATATACAATGGAGAAAAGACAGTCTCTTCAATAAGTGGTGCTGGGAGAAGTGGACAGCTATATGTAAAACAATGAAATTAGAAAATTTTCTCAAACCATATAAAAGTAAACTCAAAATGGATTTAAGACCTAAACGTAAGACCAGAAACCATAAAATTCCTAGAAGAAAACATAGGCAGTACACTCTTTGACATAATTCTTGGGAATATTTTTTTGGATCTGTCACCTAAGGAAAGGGACACAAAAGCAAAAATAAACAAATGGGACCTAATTAAACTTAAAGTCTATTGCACAGCAAAGGAAACCATCAAGAAAATGAAATGACAGCTTACTGAATGGGAGAAAATATTTGCAATTGATATGTCTGATAAAGGATTTATATCCAAAATATATAAACAGCTCATACAACTCAACATCAAAAAATAATTAAAAATAGGCAGAAGAGCTAAATAGACATTTTTCCCAAAAAACTCATACAGATGTCCAATAGGCACAAGAAAAGATATTCAACAACTCTAATCATCAGGGAAATGCAAATCAAAAAAAACAATGAAATATCACCTCACACCTGTCAGAATGACTGTCATCAAAAAGATAACAAATAACAAACGTTTGAGAGGATGTGGAGAAAAGAGAACATTAATACACTGTTGATGGGAATGTAAATTGCTTATAGCCACTATGGAAAACAGTATGGATGCTCCTCAAACAACTAAAAATAGAACTACCATATGATCCAGCAATTCCACTCCAGAGTAAATATTTGAAGAAAAGGAAAACAGTAATTCAAAAAGGTATATGTACACCAATGTTCACAGCAGCATTATTTACAATAGCCATGATATGGAAGCAACCTAAGTGTCCATCAACAAATGGATGAAGAAGATATATATATATATATATATATATATATATATATATATATATATGCAGTGGAATCTTCAAAACATAAAAAGACTCACAGATACACAGAACAAAGTAGTGGTTAACACTGGGTAGAGGGATGGAGGAAGGGGATTAAGAGGTACAAACTACTATGCATGAAATAAATAAGCTACAAGGGTGTAATGTATAGAACAGGGAATATAGCCAATATTTTATAGTAACATTAATGGAGTATAATATATAAAATGTTGAATCACTTATGTTGTATTTCTGAAACTAATATAAATCAACTATACTTCAATTAAAAAAGAAAAATAAAAAGTTAATTTCTCTGTGAACAGTTACACCTATATTAAAGAATTTCTGAATCATTCAACTCTCAAAACTATTTTGGAATCATCTTAAGTGGAAAGATCTCTAATAACAGCAAATGCTTTGTTCTTTCTCACAATATCACCCTTTAAGAATCAACTCACTGATTATTCAAGTTTAAAAAGATTTCCTGGCAAAGAGAAATTTTAGTGTTGAGTGCTCTGTTACAATAAAAGTTTCTATAGAAATGTTCTTTCTGATAACTATACATTGCAATCACCAAATATTACCATTTCTTATTAAAATAACAATGAAATAATAGAAATTATCACATATAGAAATGGTAAATATGTGGAGGGATTTTTCCTAATTACCCAAGACTATTTTTTCATTATTTTTCTGTTCACTTAAACCTTACATTCAGATTCTCATCTTGTCTCCTTTTGCTCATCTCTCACTTCCTAATTATAAACTGGATAATTTTTCAGGTCACCTATGGCAGCCACTCAAACCAATTCCTCTTGTCTTTAAACTTCTATTTCCACCTCGTCTTCTATTTGCCTCAGCTAAAAGAGCTTTACCTCGTCTATAGCTCTAATCTCTTTCACCTGCCACTTAAAGAGTGCTAGACCATGAAATTTTGAAAGTCAAATAAAACACAGGAGAACAATGAAACCAGCAAGGTGTTCTTTGTCTGCCTAGGAAAATAGTTTTTCCATTATGAACAGGAAAGACCCTCGTTTATACCTTGCTAGGATTTCCAAGAAACTGAATACTCTGCTTATAGAAATTATAAAGACTGCCAGCCAGCTGGAATAATTCTTCATTTTACTCTTATGCTAAATGGGTACTTGAGCTATAGAAAGCAAGGAGAAGTGGTCTTATTCATGATTCTTCCTTGCCAATCTGCTACGTACATTCAGAAGTACTGGATTAGGAATCAAAGGGTCCTGAATTGAATACAGACTCCATTTGCTCAAAACTTGCTCAGGCTGGAGCTTCCCTAGTGGCGCAGTGGTTGGGGGTCCGCCTGCCGATGCGGAAGACGCGGGTTCGTGCCCCGGTTCGGGGAATTCCCGCGTGCCACGGAGCGGCTGAGCCTACGCGTCCGGAGCCTGCGCGTCCGGAACCTGTGTTCCGCGGCGGGAAAGGCCGCAGCGGTGAGAGGCCCGCGTACAGGAAAAAACAAACAAACAAACAATTGCTTAGGCAAATCATATAATCTCTCTGAGCTTTGTTTTTCTTTTTTTTTTTTAATTGGTAAAAAGGATAATAATGCCTGACAGTTTGCCTCCGGTTACTTTAAGTATCAAACGAAATGATGTATAAGAAGCACTTTGTAAACCATGAAGTTCCATCCAAATTGAGTTATTTTAGGCAGAATAATAAGATTTATATTTCTCTATATTAGAATTTTCATTTCCAGTACACAAACAGACGCAAAATATAGACTTCTGAGCCCTGCTACAAACTTATTCTATCAGAATCTATAGAGGTGAGGCCCAACCATCTGTATTTTTAACAAGAACACTAAAGTTTGAGAGGTACTATATAATGCACCATTCTCTTTTCTGATGTATTCCTTTCTTTCTACTTCAAGGAAAGTTTAACTGTCATGTACCATTTAATTTTCTAATCATCTTGAAATTGTTTGCTAAAATATAACAAAAACGTTGTTGAGTTGTCACAAAACAACCTAAATTAAATTTTAAAAATTAAGTAATTTAGATTTCAACTGCAATTGTTTTATAAATGTTTTTAACTTTAAAAAGGAAAGCTTGTTCTTTGTAATACAATGGATTGCAAAATATTTAGAGAACTAAGAATGAAGAATCATGAAAATAACTCAATTTCCTGGGAGAATTATAATTACCACATTAGCTTCATTCATGCTGAAGTTTAACACATTCAATAGCTGCTGAGTTAAGACACTATATTGGTTCTTTACATCTCAATTATCCCAGTAAAAATTCAAGATCTCTTAAAACACACCTAAGTTTCAATAGGTGAATTTTACCATATCTGAGTTTATCAATATGTGACTTATTTTGTTTCAGTTAAACCTTCTTATTTAGAGTTAACTAAGTCCCAAAAGAACAGTTTGGGAGGTCCTATACCTATCATCTTTATCACTATAGCCCTGTTCTAAGAGTGAAAGAAGAAAAAGGTAGTTGCCTATCTAGGTTAGACAGGGTAGGTGGTATTACTAAATCTGGTAGAGTGGAAGAAACAAAGCCAATATCTAAGATAACCCAAAACAACAGGAAATATGACTAAATGCAATGAACAATGAATGAATAATTGTGCCTAGGGTGAGAGAGTAAAATTATATTTTAAAGACTACATCTGGCTTTAAAAACACTAACCTTAATCATCACTATGATAAACTAAACATTTCCATATTTCATACTAACATGTTTAGGAGACTAAAATAAGTTATTGATCTTAGTGTTTAATCAGAGTATGTATTAATATAACACCAATATATTCTTAGAGGCTATATTAATGTGGAAACAACCCAAATAACCACCATCAGGAGAATAGATGAATAAATTATGATATATTCATACAGTAGAATACTCTATTTCAGTGAAAATGAATGAACTATGGTTACATGTAGCAACACAAATAAGGAACATTATGATGAGTTACAAAAGCAAGTCAAAGAAGAAAGAAAAAGTTATGATTTCATTTACACAAAGTTCAAAAACATGCAACACTAAAGAACATATTGTTTAGGGATGCAAATACTATTGGTAAAACTATTAAAAAAACAGAGAAAATATATATAAATTTGAGACAGTAGTTGCCTCGAAAGAGGGAAGGAAAGGAATGTGATTAGGAAAGGAGTACATAAGGGAATTTATAGGGAATGGTAATTTTCTTTTCTCATAATGGGTGATAAGTCACAGGAGGTTGTTGTATTGCTTTTGTTTATTCTGTACTCATGTTTTACAAATATTGTTTTATAGGCATTCAATGTTTAATAAAACAATTAAAATTTGATGTATTTCCTTTCTCTGTAATATATTTGCTCTGTCATAAAACAAGTTTATGATTTTAACAGATTTCAATTCTTTGCTTTCAACAGCAGCAGTTACAACTGAATATGCATATACATTCAATAGTTCTATTACTGTGCCTAAGATCAAAAGAATTATTAAATCTAACTTTAAGAAATAAGATGTCCAAGGAATAATATGAGGGCAATTTTTGGAGTAAAAATTAGTTTAGAACTCATAAAAATAAAAACAACTTCTTAATCTTCTAAGTGGTTAGTAAATCAAAGATATAGGCTATGTATTTTTTTTTTTTACTTTAGATGGACAGCAATAACAAATTCCTAACTGGACAAATCTCTTCAGATTTTAACTTTACTAAAAACCTGATCCCAACCTAAGAAGTTCTACAATTTGCAAAAATACTTTAAAAACACTTTTTAAAAAAGGCTTATTCTTTTAAAAAAGAATATAACTAAAATACATAAAACTTGGAAATGCTTAAGCTTTAGTGGATTGTTCTGTCAACATGTGGATTTATTGAAAGAGCTGTGTTAACACATATTAAAAACCTAGGGACGAACTTTTTAAAACACTTTTTTTTTAACTTTTTACCAAAAAAAGAATTCTCAAACTGTGAAATACAGTTAGTTGTTTACCTAGTATGGAAAGTGATGAAACAATAATGAAATCTGTCAACTTTTGTCTGTCTCCATAAAAGTAAATCTTGCATCCCAAATATATACATATGGAGAGATATAAATAAAAATCTTTATACAGTTTCATCTATGGATGTGGTTTACAGATTGTTCTTCCCCAGAACTATACTCAAAAAGGTTTTTCCAGCATTAAGGGTTTTATAATTCGATAAGTCTGAAGCCTACCAATAGTCAACACAAAAGAGTGAAACACTAGCTTTTTGAACCATTTTAGTTTTCAACAGGAAATGATCCTAAAGGTAAAAAGAGGCTTAGCCAATTATTTACTCATTCTTTTCCCCATATATTTAAATATTAACGATAAGAAAAATTTAAACGCCAAGCTTATAAAATTCCTCCATAAGGGGATAATTATTCTAGCTATTTTTCCCCCCAAAGTAGTATCTCTGAGCTCTTTCTTGGAATGTCTAAGAGTTTTGAATTGAAATGCAGCGACACCAACGCCAAAGATTCCCTTCCTTCCCATAAATCTAGAGATTCAGCGTCTAATTAATTACCTTTGGATATATTAATAACTCACATATAAATGCTAACCGCTATTTAGCATTTCTATTAACCTCCAGTCCATTAAAGATTTGGTAGTAATTTTCATATTTTACACCATCTATTATAAAATAATAATAAACTATTTATTACGAATATATATTTCACAGCAACTTCACCTCTTAAACCTAGGCTTAACTTTTTTCGTCCTCCCCATCTAACCAAAAACTTTAGGATCATATCCTTTTTAACACTTTAATTGAACCTCACAACTCAAAACTACCAACCCCGCTAATCCCTTATTTCATACGATTATAACTTTTTTTTAAAGTACTTTAAAAGCCCTATACCTTTTTCCTTCATCCGTAAGACAAGCTCTGAGAACAAAAGTGAGGGGTCAAGGATAGTGTGAAATCTGAGGGAAGAGGTGGGGCAGAAGGTTAAAGAGAGTTTGGAGTAGGACAAAAGAAAGAACTAGAAAAGTAAGCTGGGTGACGAAAACCGTTAGGCGCTGGTTAGGCTTGGGTGCAGCTAAGGACACGAAGGGGAGGGGCTTAACCTCTTGCGCTCTAACCCCCAACGCACGGAAGCGACTGCCACACACCCTATCCGCCTCTCAGAGCAGCAGCCATTTTGGCTTTGCCCCAGCTCCGCCCCTCGGACGCGGACGGCTCCATGCCCCCCACGCGCACCCCACCCCCGCCTTCTTCGCGCAGAAACAGGAAGTGGGATTGCGGACCTAGGAGCCAGGCCGGCAGCAGCTCAGGACTAGAGTCGCGCTCCGAACGCACTGCAGTCAAATCCTTGCCGCTGCCCCTGGCTGTCGCCTCCCAAGAAAAGTCGTGGGACCATGTTGAATATGGAGAGTATCCTTTCCTTTCTTAAAAGTTGCTGCTAGGGCTTAAAGAGGTGGGAGAGAGGAGGGCCTGGGGCCCTGGAAGGTGCCTGGTGGTGACCTTTTAGGTCTAGTTGAGGAGGGGTGAGGGTTCTGACTCCGATTGGTAGGCTTTGGCAGCTTATTTTGTTTTGTTTGTTGTTGTTTTCCTGGTAGCCGCAAGCATCCTGAATCAGGGGACGTGGGGCTGCTTTGAGAAGATTACTGAACACGAACCCTCCCTTGTTGAAGGCTACTGTCACCTGTTCTTTCAGGGAATTTATCCATTTCTGAAAAATCGAAGGAGAGTGGTGTGGAAGCAGGCGACAGTTTGCCAGAGGTTTGGGGCAGAGGTATAGGTTTTGAATGGGTAACGAGGGCAAATAGTTTTTGTGGAACTTCTTCCTTTTTCTGGATGGAGGTGACTGGTAATGAGTTCTTAATACCAGCCCTCCGAACTAAGTTGATTGCTTGCTTGTTAATAATCTGATTTAGCACGTGAGGAAACTCATAGTTTCCTAAAGCCACAAAAATCCATCAGTTGCACCTGTGTTACCACTTAAGCAATGTGTTCAAGGTTAGGAACCAAGCTGTGTGAAGCTCTGAATTGAAGAAGGATGAGGTGGTTTTTTGCAAGTGAAATACCATCACAGAATTTTCATGTCGCTGTCCTTCTTCCAGAAATTGGCATTACAGAAATAGAGTACTTTGATATCTTGCTATTGAATGAAACTTGGCAAAATAACAAAATTGGGTCATAGAAATTCTCTGATAGCTCATATTGAAACTATTTTCATTCATTAATTTGTAAGTCTGAAATATAGAAAGACATTTGGTGAGAGTATTAAATTATGTAAACTGTACTGAGAATATTGGTAACATATTTGGTGCTGAACTTGCCAAGATAAACCAAGAATAAAATGTGAACCTTTGTGGAGGTGCAGAAATAGGTCATTTCATGAACACAGTAGATGACTAAAAGGCCCAGTTTAAAGGATATAATTTATAGAAGTGTAGTTGTGTTAGATGATTTTTATTAAAGCACCATCATAAAAGAGCACTGGATTATGAGTCAGAAGATCAATTTCCAATCCCAGTTCTGCCTTTTAAGAAACATGTGAGTTAGAACAACTCATATAGCCTCTGTTATGCAATGTTTACTCATCTGTAAACATACTAACTGACCTGTCAGCCTTATAAAGCTCTTGTGAAGGTAAAATGAAATGTAAGGGCTTACTAAATTACGAAGTTTTGAACATGTTAAGTATTAAGAAGTGGAGTACAATTTGCTATCTTTTTCGCCAGATCTTTTGGAAGGGTTTGAGGTAATAGCTCTAAAACTGCTTTTATTTCCTACTTTAATAATGCAAATTACTTTTGCTCACCTAAAAACCTACTCTATGTGATTTCCAATAATAAGATAGTTACTAATTTTCTTTCACTGAAAAGTGTGTATGCCTGACTATAATTAAAATTAATGGTACTATTATCAGTAGTTTAATACATAACAAAAATGAACTGTAACTACTCTTAAGTCCATCAAAGGAAGTGAGGACTTCATTCATACCGTCTGGCAGTGGTTAGTTCTCTTGGTCCTTTTTTTAGAATCCAGACCTTTTCCTTTGAGTATAGAGGAAGAAAATGACATATGGGCTCAGACCTGTCTTTCATAAATAAATAACTTGAACTGAAACTTGAGTAACATTTATTTGTCACCTATTTGAAATGCAGAAATCTCATTGTTACAGTATGTAAGAAGAATAAATGTGCTAACACAATTGAATTAGCATGGTAATTGTGACTTCTGTCCTTGGGCAGATAGATACACTGAAGTTATGTTGGATTAGATCCAATATCATTTTAAACAACTTGATGGAATAGCCAAATTTATTTATTTTTTAAAATTTTTATTACAGTATGTTTGCTTTACAATATCATGTTAGTTTATGCTGTATGGCAATGTGCCTTTTCCTGGGGAAAATATTTGTCGCTGACATCTCTTTCTCTAGGGGATTCTAACCTGAAAAAGGTTGAGAAGCAACGAAGTAGATAATAGGTACTGTAGACATAAGAGTAAAGAAAGGGATGTTGTGAACTGGACTGGTATCATTGTCTCCTTTTGTAGTCACCTAGACAGATGAGACTGTGTTATAGGCAAAAATTGCCAGCTACCTTAAAAATGCTCTCCATTGTGAATGGCTTTACATCCTAAAGCAGAATTACAGATCAGAGTCTCTGAGGCTTTGCTAGTGTTGACAAATGTATTGTGATTTTTTAACCAAGATATTAATAATAGTTCAAATTTTGTTTTTTAAATATCACCTGACAGTAGTCTTGTATGTCCTGGCTTGCTAGTAGAATGTTGTCTTACAAGAAGTATTTTATGTAAGGAATGCTTATCGTTCATCATTTGATGCTATTTGAGGATCAGTTCTGAGCAATTCACTATGAAAGTTAAAATGCAAAAAGAGAAATAAGAGTTGAGCTGGCTTTGAATTCCTTCTTGTTCTTCTATTCACAGTTAATTACCCATCTCTAGGCTTCAGTTTTCACATCTGTACAGTGAGGGAAGTTGACAAGCGATCTCTAAGGTTTCTTTCAATTCTGAAGATCTCCCTGAGTTTCTGTGTTCCCAAACTCTACCTCCCAGACATACACAAGGGATGATGAAGATGCTGGGAGCTGAAAAAGAGGAAAGTTGGGTATATAATGCCACTTTTTCTCATCAAATGTATGAATAACCATCTATGGTATGGCACCACTGCTTTATTCTGGAGCAGGCAGGTGCTAGTAGAACATTCTTATTCCTTCCTCTTACCTCCTTTGTTTTCAACCTTTACTTCTATGTAAAGGATTGTAAAATCCTACTGTTGGCACTTGGAATCAAATAGCTTTCTGCCCTACTATGTTGGGATAACTTACTTTCCCTTGGAGTTGCTCCACCGACTTCAGAGAGGTAGGCAGGACGTAAGAGTTCTACTATGAATTTCTGCTAGTAAACTGACTATAACCGTTTTTCTTGAGGAAGCAGATTGAAATCTTAGAGCAAGGTTTCCTTCTGTATGCATATTAAATATGTGGAACCCTAATGATTGTTATTTAAATTTTAAAGCAATAATCTATTAAGGCATAGGTGATTTCTCCCCTTTGCCTGTCAGCAGTGTGATTGCTATTAAATGAAATCACACAGAATGTTTTTTTTTTTCCTTTTTAAATTTATTTATTTTTGGCTGTGTTGGGTCTTCGTTGCTGCGTGTGGGCTTTCCCTAGTTGTGGAGAGAGGGGGCTACTCTTTGTTACGGTGCGCGGGCTTCTCATTGCAGTAGCTTCTCGTTGCAGAGCACGGGCTCTAGGCGTGTGGGCTTCAGTAGCTGTGATGTGTGGGCTCAGTAGTTGTGGCTCGCGGGCTCTAGAGCGCAGTCTCAGTAGTTGTGGTGCTCCGCAGCATGTGGGATATTCCTAGACCAGGGCTCAAACCCGTGTCCCGTGCATTGGCAGGCAGATTCGTAACCACTGCACCACCAGGGAAGCCCAACATAGAATGTTTTAAAGACACATTGGGATTTTTTTATTCCCTGACTAGCTGTATTGCCCAGTTAAGATAGGTGACTTATCTAAATCATGAGGTGGTAATGACAATTTATTGAACATCTACTATGTACCAAACTTTGTGCTGGGGATTTTATATATCATCTCAAAACCTCAAAACAACCCTGGAAGACGGGTGGTAGTGTCCTCATTTTATAGAACAGGCAATTAAAGCTAAGAAAACTACAGAGCTTGTAAGTGTAAAGGATATGAGCTCGGCTCCAAAGTCTCTGGTGTGTTCACGTTTCCATAGTGCCTCCAGAACTTACAGTGCACTTCAGTTATATTTGATCAAGTCCTAGGGTTATGCAGAGCTACTCTTTCTATATATTGACATTCCATTTGAGATTTTTGCTTTAAAAAGAGTTTGGAAAACCATGAATCAACACAATCACTTTAGGGAGGACCTAGCTTAGATTTTCTCGAAGGCAAGTCTATTCATAGATATATTTCCTATTAAGAGGTACACCTGGGCTTCCCTGGTGGCACAGTGGTTGAGAGTCCGCCTGCCGATGCAGGGGACACGGGTTCATGCCCCGGTCCGGGAAGATCCCACATGCCGCAGAGCGGCTGGGCCCGTGAGCCATGGCCGCTGAGCCTGCGCGTGCGGAGCCTGTGCTCCGCAACGGGAGAGGCCACAGCAGTGAGAGGCCCGCGTTCTGCAAAAAAAAAAAAAAAAGAAAGAGGTACACCTGTATGATGTAATGTTTTAAATTTTAATTTTATAGAGTTAGAAGGTAGGGAATACTACTTTCTGAAAATTTGAAATAATTGTTCAGATGATTCATTGATTTTACTTATTTATCAATCCCAAGGGCTAAGTGAGTTAGTGTTTTCCTTTTGCATGGATTTTGGCAGGAGGAGGGAAATCTACTGCCATTAATGGAGATCTTTGAGACCAGTTTTTCAGAGTCAGTGTTTATGTTAGCAAAAAAGCAAGCATGGTGGTGTATAATAAACCTCATAGTGGTTAAGAGGAAGATGGTAGGGAGGGGAGGAAGAAGGTACACTGGGCAAAGGAGCTGTATGTGAAGACACAGAGTCAGGTAACTGGTGGAGGCCATCATCACTGAAGCACAAGTTGCTGGAGCCTGGGATTACCCAAGATCTAGTTTAGGGCCTTATGCATTATTCTATACATGTTAATATGTATTACTGTTCAGCCTTCTAAACCTTCAATCCATCAAAAATAAAGTATTTCAGTCATTGTCTTTTCAGTTGGCAAAGAAAAATAAATACTGTCTTAATAGCAACCACTTTGCCAAATTGAGTTTATGATTAGTCAGTGAAGGAGATTATTCTGCCAGTTTTATTTTTTCCAAATAGAAAAATACTCCAAGGATTTACAGCTAACTAAAATATCTAAAATATTTCATAGTATATCAACTCTGGTTCATAGTTCAATTTAGTGGTTGAATCAACGCCATTATTTTCCACATTAGCAATAGAGGATATTCACTTATTGTAGTGTATACAGAAGGTGATTATTTGAATAGCAGGCACCTGAATTTAAGAATCGCCTACCCTGGTTGTAGAAGGTACCCGAGAGTTAGAGGCAAGGTTTTAGACGGAGGAGTGTTTTGATTTCTGGCCTAGGACAAAAGATACATCATCAGAAAAACACTGGTTTTACAGGTTGCCTGGGATACATAGACACATATGAATATATTTGGCAGGGGTGGTAGTCTAAGATATGTAGTCCACCTCTATGGAATCATGTGCTTTACACTACATTTATGAGTCAAAATGGGAAAAATAAGAAGAGACCATGTAAAAAGTATTTTCCAAAACCAAATATCTTCAATTTTAAAAGCCGTCCTTTATTGTGAGACTCTCCTTCCTACATTTTTGGTGCTGCTCTATTCTTTCTGTTAATTATACCAGTCCAAGGATTTTTAAAAAAGTCTGGGATCTGCTATGACATTGGTTTTCTCACTCTTAGCCACAGAGCCCTTTTTTTTTCCTGAATGGAATCATGTAGAATCCTAATATACTACAGAAATAAACATCATTGTATTAGTGTAAACTTATTCATAAGCTTATATGTGTAATTGAGTCCTCTTGCCCAACATCAGTGATGCTTTTTCCCCAGTATATCAGGTACCATTGCAAAACATTTTTTCTACTATTCATTTACTTAAAACTATTGAGTACTTCTGTTAATCACTGTACTAAGCTGATGGTATAAGGATAATTAGGGTTCATCCATATTCTCAGGGTGTCCATAGTCTAGTTAAAGAAGTAGACATGTAAACAAAGAATTATAATGAAATACAGAAAAGTACATCATATATAAAGTAACATGGGAATACAGAGTAAGTAGCTACTGACACTGTAAATTTCAAATTAGTGTTTCCACAGAGTATACTTAAAATTTAGGACCAGAATGTTTGAAGACAGCCTTGGAGAAGAGCTATTTTATATTAAATTTATATCAAGCACAAACAGGTTCAGTGTATCCAAGTTATAATACTACTACACATTCCTAACAGTGTTGTCCATATACCAGTATTATTTAATACATGCTTTTGGGTTTTTTTCTTTTAATTTTCAAGCAACCCTCTTTTTTAAATTGCAAGGATACCATCTCATGGAATAGGACTATAGACTCTTAATCTAACCTTTTATTTGAAATGAATTTTTTACAAAAATCATGTAACTTTAATCCTCATCTCCCCAAGAGCAAGTACAAAAAAGAATAAAAGACCAGTTACCTGCCACTGGGCTTAAGAAATAAAACATTACCAACTCATCTCTTATTTCCCCACCAAAGGCAACCACTGTCTAAAAGTTCATATTTATCATTTCCATGCATTTGTTTATATTTGACCACATACGTATACATTCTTAGGATATAATTAATGCCTTGCATATTTTCCAATTTTATGTGTGTGGTATAATGTTTTCTTTTTTATTCAAGATGGTTCTTCAGATTCATTCATTATGTCATTTTCACTTTCACCTCTATGTAGTTTTTTTTTTAACATCTGTACCTTTTTTTTTTAAACATCTTTATTGGAGTATAATTGCTTTATTGTAGAAATATCATACAATTTATCCATTCTATTTAGTGATGAACATTTAGGTTGTTTCCATGGTTTTCTGTCATTATAAACAATACTGCTATGATCACTTGTACATATTTGCTGTGTCAGCTGGGGACAGTTTCTCTATGGTATATACCTAGGAGTGGGATTGCTGGGTTGGAGGCTATGGGTATTTTCAAGTAATGATTTTTTGATGATTTCCATTGTAATCTATATACCTTTTATTTTTCTTATCATGCTTGGTAGGACTCCAGAACAATGCTTAATTTAAAAAAATATGTGTGTGTGTGTATGTATGTGTGTATGTATATATATATATATATATATATATATATATATATATATCATGATCACTTTCTTGTTACAGTCATCTCTGGGTATCTGCAGGGGATTGGTTCCAACACCCCCCTCCCCTCACAGATACCCAGATCTGCAGATATGCAGATCTCTTAGTTGGGCCTCTATTTGCAGATGCAAACCCATGGATACAGAGGGATGACTGTACTGATTTTAAAAGGAATTCTAATTATTCACTGTTAAGGATGATGATTGCTCGAGGTTTTGTTTTTGTTTTCATGTGAAATTTTTTTTAACATCTTTATCGGAGCATAATTGCTTTACAGTGGTGTGTTAGTTTCCACTTTATAACAAAGTGAATCAGTTATACATATACATATGTTCCCATATCTCTTCCCTCTTGCGTCTCCATCCCTCCCACCCTCCCTATCCCACCCCTCAAGGTGGTCACAAACCACCTAGCTGATCTCCCTGTGCTATGCGGCTGCTTCCCACTAGCTATCTATTTTACGTTTGGTAGTGTATATATGTCCATGCCACTCTCTCACTTTGTCACAGCTTACCCTTCCCCCTCCCCATATCCTCAAGTCCATGCTCTAGTAGGTCTGTGTCTTTATTCCCGTCTTACCCCTAGGTTCTTCATGACATTTTTTTTTCTTAGATTCTATATATATATATGTGTTAGCATACGGTATTTGTTTTTCTCTTTCTGACTTACTTCACTCTGTATGACAGACTCTAGGTCCATCCACCTCACCACAAATAACTCAATTTCGTTTCTTTTTATGGCTAAGTAATATTCCATTGTGTATGTGCCACATCTTTATCCATTCATTTGTTGATGGACACTTAGGTTGCTTCCATGTCCTGGCTATTGTAAATAGAGCTGCAATGAACATTTTGGTACATGACTCTGTTTGAATTATGGTTTGCTCAGCGTATATGCCCAGTAGTGGGATTGCTGGGTCGTATGGTAGTTCTATTTGTAGTTTTTTAAGGAACCTCCATAGTGTTCTCCATAGTGGCTGTATCAATTTACATTCCCACCAACAGTGCAAGAGTGTTCCCTTTTCTCCACAGCCTCTCCAGCATTTATTGTTTGTAGATTTTTTGATGATGGCCATTCTGACCAGTGTGAGATGATATCTCATTGTAGTTTTGATTTGCATTTCTCTAATGATTAATGATGTTGAGCATTCTTTCATGTGTTTGTTGGCAATCTGTATATCTTCTTTGGAGAAATGTCTGTTTAGGTCTTCTGCCCATTTTTGGATTGGGTTGTTTGTTTTTTTGATATTGAGCTACATGAGCTGCTTGTAAAGTTTGAAGATTAATCCTTTGTCAGTTGCTTCATTTGCAAATATTTTCTCCCATTCTGAAGGTTGTCTTTTGGTCTTGTTTATGGTTTCCTTTGCTGTGCAAAAGCTCTTAACTTTCATTAGGTCCCATTTGTTTATTTTTGTTTTTATTTCCATTTCTCTAGGAGGTGGGTCAAAAAGTATCTTGCTGTGATTTATGTCATAGAGTGTTCTGCCTATGTTTTCCTCTAAGAGTTTGATAGTGTCTGGCCTTACATTTAGGTCTTTAATCCATTTTGAGTTTATTTTTATGTATGGAGTTAGGGAGTGTTCTAAGTTCATTATTCTTTTACATATAGCTGTCCTGTTTTCCCAGCACCACTTATTGAAGAGGCTGTCTTTTCTCCTTTGTATATTCTTGCCTCCTTTATCAAAGATAAGGTGACCATATGTGTGTGGGTTAATCTCTGGGCTTTCTATCCTGTTCCATTGATCTATATTTCTGTTTTTGTGCCAGTACCATACTGTCTTGATTACTGTAGCTTTGTAGTATAGTCAGAAATCCAGGAGCCTGATTCCTCTGACTCTGTTTTTCTTTCTCAAGATTGCTTTGGCTATTCAGGTTCTTTTGTGTTTCCATATGAATTGTAAGATATTTTATTCTAATTCTGTGAAGAATGCCATAAGTAGTTTGATAGGTATTGCATTGAATCTGTAGATTGCTTTGTGTAGTATAGTCATTTTCAAAATATTGATTCTTCCAATCCAAGAACATGGTATATGTCTCCATCTGTTTATGTCATCTTTGATTACTTTCATCAGTGCTTTATAGTTTTCTGAGTACCAGTCTTTCACCTCCTTAGGCAGGTTTGTTCCTAGGTATTTTATTCTTTTTGTTACAGTGATAAATGGGAGTGTTTCCTTAATTTCTCTATGTGTTTTTTTCATTGTTGGTGTATAGGAATGCCAGAGACTTCTGTGCATTAATTTTGTATCCTGCAATCTTACCAAATGCATTCATTAGATCTAGTAGTTTTCTGGTGACATCTTTAGGATTTTCTATGCATATTATCATGTCATTGGCAAACAGTGACAGTTGTACTTCTTCTTTTCCAATTTGTATTCCTTTTATTTCTTTTTCTTCTCTGATTGCTGTGCCAGGACTTCCAAAACTATGAATAAGAGTGGTGAGAGTGGACATCTTTGTCTTTTTCCTGATCTTAGTGGAAATGCTTTCAATTTTTCACCATTGTGTTTGATGCTTGCTGTGGGTTTGTCATATATGGCCTTTATTATGTTGAGGTATGTTCCCTCTATGCCCATTTTCTGGAGAATTTCTATCATGAATGGGTGTTGAATTTTGTCAAAAGCTGTTTTGCATCTATTGAGAAGATCCTATGGTTTTTTTCCCTTAATTTATCAATGTGGTGTATCACATTGTTTGATTTGTATATATTGAAGAATCCTTGCATCCCTGGGTTAAATCCCACTTGATCATGGTTTTTGATCCTTTTTATGTGCTGTTTGATTCTGTTTGCTAGTGTTATGTTGAGGATTTTTGCATCTATATTCATCAGTGATATTGGTCTATAATTTTCTTTTTTTGTGGTATCTTTTTCTGCTTTGGTATCAGGGTGACGGGGGCTTTGTAGAATGAATTTGGGAGTGTTTCTCCCTCTGCAGTTTTTTGGAAGAGTTTGAGAAGGATCGGTGTTAGCTCTTCTCTAAATGTTTGATAGAATTCACCTGTGAAGCCATCTGGTCCTGGACTTTTGTTTGTTGGAAGATTTTTAATTACGGTTTCAATTTCATTACTTGTGATAGGTCTGTTTATATTATCTAATTCTTCCTTGTTCAGTCTTGGAAAATTGTACCTTTCCAAGAATGTGTCTATTTCTTCATGGTTGTCCATTTTACTGGCATATAGTTGTTTGTAGTAGTCTCTTATAATCCTTTGTATTTCTGCAGTGTCAGTTGTGATTTCTCCTTTTTCATTTCTAATTTTATTGATTTGCCTCCCCTCCCTTTTTTTCTTGATCAGTCTGGCTAAGGGTTTACCAATTTTGTTTATCTTCTCAAAGAACCAGCTTTTAGTTTCATTGATCTTTGCTATTGTTTTCTTCATTATTATTTCATTTATTTTTGCTCTGTTCTTTATGATTTCTTTCCTTCTACTGTTTTTGGGTTTTCTTTGTTCTTCTTTCTCTAGTTGCTTTTAGTGTAGGGCTAGATTGTTTATTTGAGATTTTTCTTGTTTCTTGAGGTGAGATTGAATTGCTATAAACTTTCCTCCTAGAAATGCTTTTACTGCATCCCATAGGTTTTGGGTCATTGTGTTTTCATTGTCAATTTTTTCTATGAATTTTTAAAATTTCTTCTTTGATTTCTTCAGTGACCTCTTGGTTATTTAGTAGTGCACTGTTTAGCCTCCTTGTATTTGTTTTTTACAATTTTTTTCCTGTAATTGATTTCCAATCTTATAGCGTTGTGGTCAAAAAACATGCTTGATACGATTTCAATTTTCTTAAATTTTTTGAGGATTGATTTGTGACCCAAGATGTGATCTATCCTGGAGAATGTTTCGTGTGCACTTGAGAAGAAAGTGTATTCTGCCACTTTGGGGTGGAATGTTCTATAAATATCAATAAGATCTATCTTGTCTATTGTGTCATTTAAAGCTTGAGTTTCCTTATTTATTTTCTGTTTGGATGATCTGTCCATTGTTAAAGTCCTCTACTGTTATTGTGTTACTGTCGATTTCTCCTTTCATGGTTGTTAGCATTTGCCTTATGTATTGAGGTGCTCCTGTGTTGGGTGCATAAACATTTATAATTGTTTTGTCTTCTTCTTGGATTGTTCCTTTGATCATTATGTACTGTCCCTCCTTATCTTTTGTAACAGTCTTTATTTTAAAGTCTATTTTATCTGATATGAGTATTGCTACTCCAGCTTTCTTTTGATTTCCATTTGCATGGAATATCTTTTTCCATCCCTTCACTTTCAGTCTGTATATGTCCCTAGGTCTGAAATGGGTCTGTTGTAGACAACATATATATGGGTCTTGTTTTTGTATCCATTCAGCCAGTCTGTGTCTTTTGGCTGGGGCATTTAATCCATTTACAGTCAAGGTTATTATCGATATGTATGTTCCTATGACCACTTTCTTAATTGTTTTGGGTTTGTTTTTGTGAGTCTTTTTCTTCTCTTGTGTTTCCTGCTTCAAGAAGTTTCTTTAGCATTTGTTGTAAAGCTGGTTTGGTGGTGCTGAATTCTCTTAGCTTTTGCTGTCTGAAAAGCTTTTGAATTCTTTATTGAATCTGAATGAGATCCTTGCTGGGTAGAGTAATCTTGGTTGTAGGTTTTTCTCTTTCATCACTTTAAGTATATCCTGCCACCCCTTCTGGCCTGCAGTTTCCTCTGAAAAATCAGCTGATAACCTTATGGGGATTCCTTTATATGTTATTTTTTGTTTTTCCCTTGCTGCTTTTAATATTTTTTCTTTGAATTTAATTTTTGTTAATATGATTAATATGCGTCTTGGTGTGTTTTTCCTTGGGTTCATCCTGTATGGGACATCCTGTATGGGACTTGGGTGACTATTTCCTTTCCCATGTTAGGAACGTTTTCAACTATAATCTCCTCAAATATTTTCTCAGACCTTTTCTTTTTCTCTTTGTCTTCTGGGACCCCTATAATTCAAATGTTGTTGCATTTAGTGTTGTCCCAGAGATGTCTGAGCTTGTTCTGGATTCTTTTCATTCTTTTTTCTTTATTCTGCTCCTCAGCAGTTATTTCCACCATTTTGTCTTCCAGCTCACTTATTCATCCTTCTGCTTCAGTTATTCTGTTATTGATTCCTTCTAGTGTATTTTTCATTTCAGTTATTGTGTTGTTCATCTATGTTTGTTCTTTAGTTCTTCTAGATCTTTGTTAAACATTTCTTGTATTTTCTCAATCTGTACTTCCATTCTGTTACTGAGATTCTGGATGATTTTTACTATCATTACTCTGAATTCTTTTTCAGGTAGATTGCCCATTTCCTCTTCATTTATTTGGTCTTGTAGATTTTTACCTTGCTTCTTCATCTGTGGCATATTTTTTGCCATCTTATTTTTTTTTTTGAGTGAAATTGTGCTGCTATTTTACTGGTTGTTTGGCCTGAGGCTCCCAACACTGGAGTTTGTAGGCTACTGGGTAGACCTGAGATGGGTCTTGGTGCTGAGATGGGGAGCTCTGTGCGACCTCACTCCTGTGAATATTCCCTGGGGTCTGAAGTTCTCTGTTAGTCCAGTGTTTCAGACTTGGAGCTCCCTCCGCAGTAGCTTCTGCCTAACCCCAGGCTTGCGAACCAAGATCCTGCAAACTGGTTCACTCTGGGGTTCCTCCTGTCTCCTTGGGCATTAGAATATACCACCAGCGGCCGGCAGGCTCCCTAGTTGTGGGGGGACGCTAACTCCACATCTTCCCACACCACCATCTTGACTCTGCCTCTCTGGATTGATTTTTATATGTTCTGCTTGCGATTGTTTTTTTGTTTGATTTTTTTGTTTATTTGTGCTTCTTGAGTCTAAAGATTTTATTCTCATCAGTTATGGAAGACTCTCAAGTATTATCTCTTTGAATGTAACATTTTGCACATTGTCTTTATTATATCTTTGTGGTATTGCAGATATTAGACCTTTTTATTCTGTTTTCTTTATTTCTTGTCCTCTCTTTCATATTAACCTTATTTTTTCACTCTAATCTTAATTCAGATCTATAGTCAGTTTGCTAATTTTTTTTTTTTGCTGTATGTGGGCCTCTCCAGTTTGCTAATTTTCTCCTCAGCTTTGTCTAATTTTCTTTTATCTAGTTTGCTCCACCCCCAGCTGTGAGCCAAGGCCCATAATGACAGTTAACCTTGTCATCTCATCTTCCTTTGCCAGCTGATAAGACTTCTTTCTGTGACACCCTTATGCTAATGTTGTAGCCTTCAAGGTTCTAGGTTTATTCAGAAAATTAAGTTCCAGCGTCTCATCTCATGGGCTCCATAGGGGACTTTGTCTTCAAGGGCTTCAGTGCTTACCTACTACTAATATTTACTTCTTCCTCCTTGTTTCTGTCTCCTGAGGATTTTCCTTCCATTTTTACAATCTAAGCTCTGTATTTAAAAGGGCATTTGTTGTAGTTTATCCAGTATTTCAAGGTGTTATTATAAATGTGTAGGCCTCCATATTAATGGAAGTGGTTCATGTCTTTTTAGGATGAAGGGGGAAAAGCTTTATGGTATTAAATGGACTTTAGTAATGGATCTCCTATTAATATTTTTGGCTAATATTTTATATCATGATCATTCTTAACCATTAATATTAAATTAGAGTTGGCTATAGTAGGTAGTCAGTCCTCAGTATCTGCAGTTTGTAGTAAATTTCAGGTTTAAGGGAAACTGAAATCATTCTTTAAAAACAACAATGAATATATAAATTATATGAATTCATCTAAAATAGTTGGCTTCTTATTTCAACTTTTAACAATAGTGACTTTTTCTACAGAGACAGCAATTCTATTTGGGAGATGATTTGAAAAATAAAAAAATCATTACCTTTTTCTTTATTTCCATCTATCTCAGTGATTCAGGTTCTCTGCAGGGTTCGATTTTGCCCCCCTCCCCAGGTAGCATTTGACAATGTCTGGAGAAAGTTTTGGTTATTGTAATTTGTAAAACAGAGGGGTTGCTAGTGTCATCTAGTGGGTAAAGCCAGGAATGCTTATAAACTTCATAGAATACATAAGACATCCCCCACAACAAAGTATTATCTAGCCCAAAATATCAGTAGTGCTTAGGTTAAAAAACCCTATTTATAAAAGGAGCTATAATTTTCTCAGTTACCTAGCTGAAATTGATAAATCTTACTTAAAAATGTAACATATATGATACATTAAAACTACCCAGAAATTCATACACATATACTTATTTTCTTAACAATTCTAGTTATATCTGTTGTTGATGAAAAATACTCATGGTAGCAAGTCATCCCTCTCATTATCCCTAAATATAAGGTGTTAAATTAAAACCATGAAGCCTTTGAGAGATGAACAAGGTTAATTTATGGTTTAGCTTTGGTAAATAATCGAATAATGCTTATTTTCTGATAGTGATATAATCAAACTAACAGTTAGCTCTTTATATAGTGTATGTGTGCCTTTCAAAAAAATGAACCCTGCATCCTTTATAAATGTCCCAAAGAAATATAGAATCAGGGTTTAAAAAAAAAGGATTTTACCTTTTTCTAAAGGGCAGAAAACACATAGAATCATTCTTAATAGTGATTTAATCATGATATAAAGCAGTTGGTTTTGAAATAATCCACATTGCTTTGTCAGATTCATGTGCATTACTTCATATTTGTTTTTGCTTGTGTCATGAAAATGAAAGATTTGTGATATTGCTTATTTGGGTCTTATTCCCATTATATTTTTGTCGTTTTTAATTAAAAATGTTTAATCTTAAAATAGTTTTAGACTTAAAGAGAAATTGCAGAAATGTACAGAGATTTCTTTTATTCCCTTTACCAAGCTTCTCCTAATGTTAACACCTTACATAAACATAATCATAAACCGAAGGAAATCCACATCACTACAATATTAACTAAACTACAGATCTTATTTGGATTTCACCAGTTTTTCCCCTAATGTCCTTTTTCTGTTTCAGAATCCAATCACACATTGCATTTAGTTGGCATGGCTCCTTCGTCTTCTCCATTCTATAACAGTTCTTCAGTCTTTCTTTGCTTTACATGAACTTGACGCTTGACAAGAACACTGGTCAGTTATATCTTACATAGAATGTCTCTCTCAGTATAGGATTCCCTGACGGTTTCTCTGGAGTAAATTGAGGTTATGTTTTTGACAACACCACCGTATAAGTATGCTGTACTCTTCCCAGTTCATCATTTCAGAAGGTAAATGGTGTTGAAATGTTTTATTACTGGTGATATTATCTTTGGTAAGGTGGTATCTGCCAGGTTTCTCTACTATAAAGTTGCTCTTTTTCCCTTTGTAATTAATCTTTCTTGCCATTACTTTAATTTTTAAAATTTTTATTTTATATTGGAGTATGGTTGATTTACAATGTTGTGTTAGTTTCAGGTATACAGCCAAGTGATTTAGTTAAACATATACATATATTATTTTTCAGATTCTTTTCCCATATAGGTTATTACAGAGTATTGAGTAGATTTCCCTGTGCTATACAGTAGGTCCTTGTTGATTATCTGTTTTATATATAGTAGTGTGTATGTTAATCCCAAACTCCTAATTTATCCCTCCCCCCACCTTTCCCCTTGATAACCATCAGTTTGCTTTAATAGAAATAATTAAGTTTCTTAAAATTATTAAGTTTTATTTATTTCTTTTTCTTACTTATTTTCTTCTAAAATTATTTCTTAAAATAATTAACTTAATTTTAACAGAAAACAAATGTGGAAGAGATAAAAATTGTTCTGTTTCCTCAAATACTTTGTGAATATTTGGTTCAAATAGCATAATCTTATAAGTTTTATAATTTTAACATCTTGTTTTCAGTTAGGTTGGGAAATGACTTTTTTTTTTTAAACCTTAACATATAATTTCAGAACACCTATTTAACTTGAAGTTTGCTGCAAAGGAACTTAATAGGAATGCCAAGAAATGTGATAAAGAAGAAAAGGCTGAAAAGGCCAAGATTAAAAAGGTAAGTAATTTTTTTGTGTGTGTGTGGTATGCGGACCTCTCACTGTTGTGGCCTCTCCCGTTGCAGAGCACAGGCTCCAGACACGCGGGCTCAGTGGCCATGGCTCCTGGGCCCAGCTGCTCCACAGTATGTGGGATCTTCCCAGACCGGGGCACGAACCCATGTCCCCTGCATCAACAGGCAGACTCTCAACCACTGCGCCACCAGGGAAGCCCCAAGGTAAGTAATTTTTAATCTTTTTACTTTTTTTTAAACTCATGAAATGAGCACAGTTATATGATGGAAGAGTGGTTGTTTTAGTTTATTTTACATTGAAGAAGGATTACTGGCTTTAGCATTTTAAGCCAAATATCTATCAAGTAAATTATTTATTATCTGACATAATTAATAATGGCTTTTTTGTTTATTTCTACTTATGTGTGCAAGTATGGCTCATAGCACAGAGTATAACTGTGCTGTTACCTAACTGTTCTGTTGCCCAGATCTAATGACTGTCCTTTGGTTTGTAGCCAGAACCACTGTTACTGAGAAGTATAAAGCCTGTATGTCAGAATAATATTTCACATTTTTTGGCTCATTTGAATTTCTTTAGTCTCTAAAGTTTTGGTTTTTTTTTTTGCGGTACGTGGGCCTCTCACTGTTGCGGCCTTCTCCCGTTGCGGAGCACAGGCTCCAGACGCGCAGGCTCAGTGGCCATGGCTCACGGGCCCAGCCGCTCTGCGGCATGTGGGATCTTGCTGGACCAGGGCACGAACCCGTGTCCCCTGCATCAGCAGGTGGACTGTCAACCACTACGCCACCAGGGAAGCCCAAGTTTTTTTATTTTTTTAACATCTTTATTGGAGTATGATTGCTTTACAATCATGTGTCAGTTTCTGCTGTATAATAAAGTGAATCAGCTATGTGTATACATATATCCCCATATCCTCTCCCTCTTGCATCTCCTTCCCACCCTCCCTATCCCACCCCTCTAGGTGGTCGCAGAGCACCCAGCTGATCTCCCTGTGCTATGCGGCTGCTTCCCACTAGCTGTTTTACATTTGATGGTGTATATATGTCAGTGCTACTCTCTCACTTCGTTGCAGCTTACCCTTCCCCTCCCCGTGTGCTCAAGTCCATTCTCTACATCTGCGTCTTTATTCTTGTCCTGCCCCTAGGTTCATTAGAACCATTTTTTTAAAGATTCCATATATATATATGTGTTAGCATACAGTATTTGATTTTCTCTTTCTGACTGACTTCATTCTGTATGACAGACTCTAGGTCCATCCCCCTCACTACAAATAACTCAATTTCATTTCTTTTTATGGCTGAGTAATATTCCATTGAATATAAGTTTTATATATACATAGTACATAGAATTAATGTATATTGTGACTTGTGCATTGTGTATTTTCTAGGATTCACAGGACTCAGCATATAGTTGGACTCATGGCTATGACATATTACACTAAAGGATACAAAGGGAAAACACATGGGGCGATGTCTGGAGGAATCCAGGCTTAAGCTTCCAAGAGTTCTCAGTGGAAACACACAGGAGAAGCTTAATTCCTGCAGCAACAAATTGTGACAACATATGTTAAATGTTGTCTACCAAGTAAGTTCTCCTGTGACTGGGAGTCCAAGGCTTTTATTGGTAGTCACGCAGGGATCCTCTGCCTAGCACACACCAAAATTCCAGTCTCCCAGAAAGAAATCCATTGTTTGGCATAAACCACATTGTTTGTATAAAGAGTTTAGGCACAGTGAGCCACTCTTAACTGTTCTGGGAAAGATGGAAACCTTCCCCAAATCCAAGTTCCTAGATGCTAGTTACACGCCAAACTTGCAAATAGACGTTTCGAAGGACAGCAGACTCAGGCTTGCTGTGTTAACTCTTTTCTGCACACGTGTATTTTTATATCTATCTTTAATATTTTATTAACTTACTCTGATCTTTGGTAATAGCGTATATCCTACCCTTAAATTGAGCCACTTTGGGTATTTTATGCTCTTAATAGAGAAAACTTTATGGGAAGAAAACTTTCAGAAAAGGAGAAAGAAATAGGCTGAGTTAGAAGAAAAAATACTTAAAATTGATGTATTAGCATCATCCTTTTCTAAAAGTATAAGCCCAACTATTTCAAGGAAAGAGAAAGCATAAAAAAGATTTTGGTCTTACATTTTTGTATATTGAGGAAATTAGAAATAACCTAAAAATAATTTTTGAATTTTCAAATCTCAGGCAAGCACAGCAGTATTAAAACATGCATATTCCCAACAAACAAAGTCCAGGCCCAGATAGTTTTACCGGTGAATTATACCAGACATTTAAAGAATTAAAGTACACCTTTGAACAACACAGGTTTGAACTTCACAGGTCCACTTGTGCACATATTTTTTTCAACCAAGATGTACTATAGTACTACACTATTCATGGTCGGTTGAATCCACAGATGCAGAACTGTAGATACAGAAGGCCAACTGTAAAGTTATACATGGATTTTTGACTGAGTGGGGTTTGGCACCCCTAGCCCCATGTTGTTCAAGGGTCAACTGTAATACCAATCAACCTCAAATTCACTCATCCAAAAAATTAAAGAGGAGGGGACACATCCAAACTCACTCTATGAGGCCAGCATTACCCTGATACCAAAACCAGACAAGGAAACTACAAGAAAAGAACATTATAGGCCAATAGCCCTGATGAACATAGATGTAAAAATCCTCAACAAAATAGTAGCAAACCAAATTCAACAATGCATTAAAAGGGTCATACACCATGATTAAATGGAATTTATTCCAGGGATGTGGGGATGGTTCACCATCCACAAGTCAATCAGGGTGATATACCACATTAACAAAATGAAGGATAAAAATCATATAATCATCTCAATAGATGCAGAAAAGGCATGTGACAAAATTCAACATTCATTCATGATAACAGCTCTCAACAAAGTGGATGTAGGGGGAATGTACCTCAACATAATGAAAGCCATAGATGACAAGCCCACAGTTAGCATCATACCCAAGGAAAAAAAGCTAAAAGGTTTTCCTCTAAGATCAAGATAAGGATGCCGACTTTTACCACTTCTGTTCCACATACTGCTGGAAGTCCTAGCCAGAGCAATTAGGCAAGAAAAAGAAATAAAAGACATCCAAATCAGAAAGGAAGAAGTAAAACTGTCTCTATTAGCAGATAACATGTATTACATATAAAAAACCCATGGCATTATATATAGAAGAATCCACCAAAAAAAAAATGAGAATAAACAGATGCAATAAAGTTGCAGGATACAAAATCAATATACAAAAATCAGTTGTGTTTCTATAACTAATAATGAACTATCAGAGAAGTTAAGAAAACAATCTTATTTACAATTTCATTAAAAATAAAATACCTAGGGAAACTTAACCAAGGACCTGAAAGACTACACTGAAAACTATAAGACATTGATGAAAGAAATTGAAGAAGATGCAAATAAATGGAAAGATATTCCATTCTCATGGGTTGGAACAATTAATATTGTTAGAATGTCCATACTGCTCAAAGCAATCTACAAATTCAGTTCAATCCCTATGAAGATGCCAATGGCAGTTTTCATAGAAATAGAACAAACAGTCCTAAAATTTATATGGAACCACAAAAGACTCTGAATATCCAAGGCCATCTTGAGAAAGAACAAGGCTCAAACATCATGCTTCCTGATTTCAAACTATATTACCAAGCTGTGGTAAATGAGACAGCATGATATTGACATAAAAACAGACACGTAGATCAATGAAACAGAATAGAGAAATCAGAAATAAACCCACACATTTATGGTAATTTATTTGCAACAAAGGACCCAAGAATATACAATGGGGAAAGGACAGTCTCTTCAGTAAATAGTGTTGGGAAAGCTGGACAGCTACATGCAAAAGAATAAAACTGGACCACTGTCTTACAACATATACAGCAGTTATCTCAAAATGGATTAAAGACTTGAACTTTAAACGTGAAGTCATAAAACTCTAGAAGAAAACGTAGATGGTAAACTCCTTGATACTGGTCTTGGCAGTGATTTTTTGGAATCGACACCAAAAGCAGAGGCAACAAAAGCAAAATTAAAGACGTGGGACTTCATCCAACAAAAAAGCTTCTGCGCAGCAAAGGAAGCCATGAAAAAATTTAAAAGGCAACTTACTGAGTGGGAGAAAATATTTGAAAACCATACAGCTGATAAGGCGTTTATATCTGAAATATGTAAAGAATTTATACAAGTCAAAAGCAAAATACCAAACAATCTGATTTAAAAATGTGTAGAGGATCTGAATATACATTTTTCATAAAAAGACATACCAATTTGCCAACAGGTACATGAAAATGTTCTCAATATCACGCATCATCAGGGAAATGCAAATCAAAACACAATAAGACATCACTTCACACCTGTTAGAATGACTGTCATCAAAAAGACAAAAAGTGGCTTCCCTGGTGGCGCAGTGGTTGAGAGTCCGCCTGCCAATGCAGGGGACACGGGTTCATGCCCCGGTCCAGGAAGATCCTACATGCCGCAGAGCGGCTAGGCCT
Source organism: Aethalodelphis obliquidens (assembly GCF_003676395.1). Classification (NCBI taxonomy): domain Eukaryota; kingdom Metazoa; phylum Chordata; class Mammalia; order Artiodactyla; family Delphinidae; genus Aethalodelphis; species Aethalodelphis obliquidens. The sequence continues at coordinate 5,396,175 of NW_020838036.1, read as the reverse complement.
GTGAGCCATGGCTGCTGGGCCTGCACGTCCGGAGCCTGTGCTCTGCAACGTGAGAGGCCACAACAGTGAGAGGCCTGCGTACCACACACACACACACACACACACAAAAGACAAAAAGCAAAAAGTGTTGGAGAGGTTGTGGAGCAAAGGGAACCCTTGTGCACTATTGGTGGGATTATAAATTGGTGCAGCCACTATGGAAAACAGTATGGATGTTCCTTGAAAAGTGAAAATTACAACCTACCAAATGGTCCAGCAATTCCACTTCTGGGTATTTATCTGAAGGAAACAAAAACACTAACTCAGAAAGATATATACACCCCCATGTTCATTGCAGCATTATTTACAGTAGCCAAGACATGCGGGGCTTCCCTGGTGGTGCAGTGCTTAAGAATCCACTGGCCAATGCAGGGGGCATGGATTCAAGCCCTGGTCCAGGAAAGATCCCACATGCTACAGAGCAACTAGGCCAATGTGCCACAAGTACCGAGCCTGTGCTGTAGAGCCCATGAGCCACAACTACTGAGCACACATGCCACAACTGCTGAAGCCTGCGCGCCTAGAGCCCGTGCTCTGCAACAAGACAAGCCACCACAATGAGGAGCCCGCACACTGTGATGAAGACCCAATGCAGCCAAAAATAAATAAAATAAATTAATTTTTTAAGAAAGACATGAAAACAACCTAAGTGTCCATCAATGGATGAATGGAAAAAGAAAATTTGGAATATATATATATATATATATAAAGTTGAATATTATTCACCCATAAACAAGGAAATCCTGCCATTTGCAACAACATGGATGGACCTTGAGCATATTATGCTAAGTGAAATAAGTCAGAGAGAGAAAGGCAGATGCCATGTGATCTAACTTATGTGGAATCTTAAAAAAAAAAACTCATGGATAAAGAGAATAGATTTGTGGTTGCCAGAGGAAGGAGGTGGGGGGTGGGTGTGTGTGAAATGGGTGAAGATGGCTGAAAGGTACAAACTATCAGTTATAAAATAAGTCCTGGGAATATAATGTACAGCGTGATGACTACAGTTAATAATACTTTATTATATATTTGAAAGTTGCTAAGAAATCTTAAAAGTTCTCATCACAAGAAAAAAAATTGTAGCTATATGTAGTTATGGATGTTAACTAGGGAAAAAAACTTGGAAAGTGTTTGAGGTTGCATATACTAATGTATTTATCACATTGGTGTTTATATTATTGAAGAATTGGAAACAAACTAAATACCCAGCAAACAGGGATCTTAACTGATCCATGTGCTCTAATTTCACACTTATGTACCCTATCGATTTTGCTATACTGGGGTACCATCTGAGCTATTTAACATTTTTCTTTAAATTGACTTTTAACTTCATACCTTGCCATAGCTATTACAGTATAGCAGAAAGCATGGATCTGTGCTAGTCATATCCATTTCAGATATACATTTAAATAAATGCATGATTAAAATGAAGATACTTATGTCTGTGTAACATCTAAAATAATTTTATGTACTATCAGTAGTGTTTTTACCGCACACGAGGAAAGCCCTGATTAATGGTACATCCATACAACACAGCCTTTTTTTTTTTAAACACAGTCTTTAGAGTGATGATGTAGTTATATATTTATTGACTTAAAAAATTTTTAATTAGGTGAGAAAACAGTATGCTCTGATGTACAGTACTCTTGTAATTTATATTGTAATATTTCAATAAATAGGTTTATGTACTTGGAATACTTTATACTGAAATATTAATAGTGGTAATGGCTGAGTGATTATGGGAAAAATTTTAAACTTTATATTCTAATTTCTTAAAATGTTAATGAGTATATATCTTTTAGTCATAAATAAAAAATTAAAGGACTATAAATTCTCCTTTTATTTCCTAAAAATACTAATTGTAAAAGCTCTTAAATATTAAAAATATGTTAGTTGGGCATTGTTTTCCTCTTTCTAAAATATCTACTTTTGCTCCCTATATTTATTTTTGGTGTTTGTCTTCACTGTTTACTTTTGCTGTGTTTAAAACAGGCCATTCAGAAAGGCAATACAGAAGTTGCAAGACATGCTGAAAATGCAATCCGCCAGAAGAACCAAACAATTAATTTCTTGAGAATGAGTGCTAGGGTTGATGCTGTGGCAGCCAGAGTTCAAACTGCAGTTACAATGGGCAAGGTAAGCCTTAATATCTGTAAATAATAGGGACTCTTGATTTAAGTTATTGGAGGTATTAAGAATTGTCAGAAATCTAAATCTACTGCAAAGTGTTACAAAGGTACTCGCCTTCCTGGGCAGGAGAAAGATAGTCAAAATGCTTACTGAGGAAACCGATTTTGGCAGTGGCTTTTCAGCTAAGGTCTAATTAGTTGTCTTCCAATGAATAGTCAAAGATAAAAGATAGTCGATGCCTAAACCAGAAATACATAGTGTACTTTTACTGTTAAGGAAACGGTAGATAAATTTTATAAGATGATCTACAAGTAATATAAGAAACTACATAAATTTTGAGGTTGTTTATATTATAGGATTCTCAGTCTTTTCTTTTTTTATACTCCCAATAGGTAACCAAGTCCATGGCAAATGTAGTTAAGTCTATGGATGTTACATTGAGGAGTATGAACCTTGAAAAGGTAAAAAAGATAAATAAATATATTGATGTTCAGATAATATCTTTTCAGAGTAAGTTTTTTTCTTATGACCATATTTCTTTTTGCAGATTTCTGCCCTGATGGACAAATTTGAACAGCAGTTTGAAACACTGGATGTTCAAACGCAACAAATGGAAGACACAATGAGTAGTACTACAACCCTAACAACACCACAAGTAAGAATAGTTTCTCTACTTACACTAACTTTTAAAAATTACCCAACTTCAAAATATAATGGCTTTGTGAACCTAAATCATCTCTAGAATGTGAAGTAAACATGGTGTATCCCCAAAATGCAAGTAGGAAGTTATGCTCTGACCCTGGATTCCTAAGGACATGTTAGAAGATGACATTTCCTATCTTGTTTTGAAGTTCTAAGAATTATTATAGGTCACATGTCTAGAGAGTATGGAACTTGGTTCTGCCCTGCTGCCAGTGGTCCTTATTGATAAAAGCATTGAACTAGGGACTCACTGAGGCCAGTGGGTATTAGGTAATATCCTAACCCCAGTTAAGTCATCTCATTGCAGATAGTCTGCTTCCTGCCTACTCTTTAGGTATGTTATTAGGCACAGATCACAGATGAACAAATAGTAAATTACAAGATCAATTATTTTTCAGAAAACTAGGATGTTTTCTAGGATGTTGTTGCATCTGCAACTTAGAGATGTGCTACAGAGAAAATTAAATTTGAAACTAGTTTGGATGTCATGTGAGCCAGAAATAAAGATTTTGTGAAACTTGAATATTAAAATAGAAGATTTATATCATTACCGATCTTCTTTTTGATCCCAGCACCTATCACATAGTTCATCAAATAAACAAAAAACTTGTTATCACTACATAAGATGATAATATGGATAATTTACAAAACAGGTTAGGAGAAAAATCAATAGCCATCCATCAGAATTTTACTGAAGGTGATGCCTTTCACTAAGAGGTAAATAATAAGAGAACAAGCTTATATTCATGTTTTAGAGTTAAGAAGAAAGTATTCATGTATATGTCTTATAGAGAGCATATATTTAGTCATTACTTTCATACCTCCTCCAGAGCCTTGCTTCCCCAAAGTGTGGTGCAAAAATCAGGAACATCTGTATCATCTGGGAGCTTATTAGGAATGCAGAAATTCAGACCCTATCCACAGATATATTGAATTGGAATCATTTTAATAAGATTTACAGGTGATATTTATGCCCTGATTTTGAGAAGCACTGTCCTAGAGTTTCTGATTCTTATTCAGGTACCTTAGGTGGTTTCCAGGTGATTTTATGGTCAAGATTAGGAAAACACAAGGGGACTGGAAAAATGACTTGAAGTCAGGACACTTGGATTTCTAATCCCTACTCTGCCACTAATTAAGTTTGGGACCTTAAGATATTCACTACCTTGGGCCTCAGTATTCATAGCTGTAAAATGTAGGGTTGGATTTGATGATATCTAAATGCCTTTTAGCTCTGAAAAATCTTGAGATTCATTCACCTAACATTTGCTAAGCACCTTCTCCTGTTTCAGGTATTGTGCTAGGTGCTGGGGATATTCAAGTATATACAAAACATTTTTCATAAAGAGTCAACCAAAATTTACAACAGAAATGGGCATGCTTAGATGCCCAAATTCTCATACCTTGCTAATGAGTAATTAGAATTTAAATTAGCATATTCACTTTGGAAAAGCAATGCGGTAATATCTACAGTCCATTCTTAACATAGCAGCCAGAGCAATCCTGATAAAACAAGTCAGATCATGTCATTCTTCTGCTCAGAACCCTTCAGTGGCTCTGCATGTCTCTCAAAATAAAAGCCTAATTCTTTATGGTGGCCTATAGTGCCCTCTAGGATCTACCTCATCCTGCTTCTCTGACCTTATCTCCTATTATTGCTCATCACTGTACTAAGATATTGGCTTCCTTGTTATTTCTCAAACACACCATGTACATTTCTTCCTCAAAGCCATTCACTTGCAGGTTCCTCTGCCTGAATCTTCTTCATCTGTCTTGCACTCATCCTCATTGCCCACTCCCCCACCTCCTTCAGTTCTTTGTTCAAATGTCATTTTCTCAGTGAGGTCTTTTAAGATCATCCTACTTAGAAGTACACCAGTGGCACATCCACCGAGCGCTGTACTCCCTATCTACCATCCCTGCTTTATTTTTCTTCATTGTACATATCACCTTCTAATAAACCACATAATTTAAAAAGTTTTTATTTGCCCCTCCCTTTCATGTGCACACACTAGAATGTAAGCTTAATGAAGGCAGGGATATTTTTAATTATTTTTGTTTACTGATGTATCCCTAACGCTTAAAATGATATCTGGCATAGGGTAGGTGCTCAGTTAATATTTGTTGAATAAATCAGAGTATATGAAAATGCATGTGACCTATAACCTAGTACTTCTATTTTTAAATTTATACACAAAAGACCTACATGTATATAAACATACTTCTACATAAGAATGTTCATTGCACTATTGTCTATAATCAGGAGAAATTAGGGGAAAATGTCTAAATGTCCAGAAATAAAATGGATAAATACAGTTGAGAGTATTTTATATTACAGTACTATACAGGAGTGAAAGTTAATGAACTAGAGCTCTAGATCTCAATATAATTAGATCTTATAAGGTTGAATTAAAAAAACAAGTTGCGGAATAGTATACTTAGTATAATGCCATTTACGTAAATTTTAAAAACAAATAATGGTATTTTAGATATGAAGTAAAAACAACACAATCTAAATGCACAGAAGTATTTGATCTATTATTTTCTGAACTTTTTTATATTTTGAAGGTGAATGAAAGACAAGAGAGACTAAGGCCCAACAACATTATTAGAGGTTTGTTTAAAATTTGGCACCTTGTGGTAGAGCTGTAACTATGTCTTAGAGCTCCTACCTGTATGTTCAAAATATTTTAAATAAGTTAAAAACAAGTTTTTTTTAATTAATTGGACTCTATTCCCTGAGAACTCCTGTACTGTTGTAAATATCTCAATACTTATATTTTATTCATCTCTAGATACTTTAAAAAGTAATCCTTAATATCAAATTTGCATCAACTAGCAGAAAGGACAGTTATGATTAATCTAAAATTTAAGTCTGTTACATTTTAAATACCAGCAAAGTTGGTTCGCTCCATTAGAGAGCTACATTACTCAGATTCAAATTATATGTGAATATCACTGTGAATATTTTTCACATAACCTCATAGTTTAAGGCTTTATAATTTAACATTATTCATAAATAAATCATTTTATGAGATAATTCAGCTCCCTCTGGTGGTAAAAATTTTTTTTAAAACTTTCTTTTAAAAACTGTAAATCAGTTCCCCCTTTTTAAAGCTAGGTCAGAAACAAAAACTACCCAAAAAGCAAATACCATTCAAATACAAATTCTCATTTTTTTATTCTAGAACCAGGTGGATATGCTGCTTCAAGAAATGGCAGATGAAGCTGGGTAAGAAATTATTGAGATGCTTTTGAAATAATCTTGATTTAATATCTACAAGTCCTACAATTATGTAATGTGGATAAAAATATCACCAATGGTCAGAGTTAGGTTTTTGACTCTAGGATTTAGTGCTTCAAGGATCTTTAGAACATCCAGCTCTTTGTCATGCTCATAAAAATATGACTTTGTTCCAATCATCTTAGTATTTTCTTAAAAATCTCTGGAGATAGATTTGGTTAGTGTGTGATAAGAAATGAAGGAAGGTGACTGAGGGAGGCAGGAGTGTTTAAAAAGTTTCCTCTGTACCGTCTGTGTTCAGCATATATCAAATGTTTAATTGTTTTTAATAGGATCTTCCAAAAGAATTCTACTATGATCAGGCCATTAAGTTTTTTTTTTTTTTAATTTTTTTTTAACATCTTTATTGGGGTATAATTGCTTTACAATGGTGTGTTAGTTTCTGCTTTATAACAAAGCGAATCAGTCATACATAAACATATGTTCCCATATGTCTTCCCTCTTGCGTCTCCCTCCCTCCCACCCTCCCTATCCTACCCCCAAGGCTGTCACAACGCACCGAGCCAATATCCCTGTGCCATGCAGCTGCTTCCCACTAGCTATCTACCTTACTACGTTTGTTAGTGTGTATATGCCCATGACTCTCTCTCGCCCTGTCACAGCTCACCCTTCCCCCTCCCCATAACCTCAAGTCCGTTCTCTAGGAGGTCTGCGTCTTTATTCCAGCTTTACCCCTAGGTTCTTCATGACATCTTTTCTCTTAAATTCCATATATATGTGTTAGCATACGGTATTTGTCTTTTTCTTTCTGACTTACTTCACTCTGTATGACAGACTCTAGGTCTATCCACCTCATTACAAATAGCTCAATTTCGTTTCTTTTTATGGCTGAGTAATATTCCATTGTATATATGTGCCACATCTTCTTTATCCATTCATCCGATGATGGGCATTTAGGTTGTTTCCATCTCCGGGCTATTGTAAATAGAGCTGCAATGAACATTTTGGTACATGAATCTTTTTGAATTATAGATTTCTCAGCATATATGCCCAGTAGTGGGATTGCTGGGTCATATGGTAGTTCTATTTGTAGTTTTTTAAGGAACCTCCATACTGTTCTCCATAGTGGCTGAACCAATTCACATTCCCACCAGCAGTGCAAGAGTGTTCCCTTTTCTCCACACCCTCTCCAGCATTTATTGTTTCTAGATTTTTTGATGATGGCCATTCTGACTGGTGTGAGATGATATCTCATTGTAGTTTTGATTTGCATTTCTCTAATGATTAATGATGTTGAGCATTCTTTCATGTGTTTGTTGGCAGTCTGTATATCTTCTTTGGAGAAATGTCTGTTTAGGTCTCCTGCCCATTTTTGGATTGGGTTGTTTGTTTTCTTGTTATTGAGTTGCATGAGCTGCTTGTAAATTTTGGAGATTAATCCTTTGTCGGTTGCTTCATTTGCAAATATTTTCTCCCATTCTGAGGGTTGTCTTTTGGTCTTGTTTATGGTTTCCTTTGCTGTGCAAAAGCTTTGAAGTTTCATTAGGTCCCATTTGTTTATTTTTGTTTTTATTTCCATTACTCTAGGAGGTGGGTCAGAAAGGATCTTGCTGTGATTTATGTCATAGAGTGTTCTGCCTATGTTTTCCTCTAAGAGTTTCATAGTTTCTGGCCTTACATTTAGGTCTTTAATCCATTTTGAGCTTATTTTTGTGTATGGTGTTAGGGAGTGATCTAATCTCATACTTTTACATGTACCTGTCCAGTTTTCCCAGCACCACTTATTGAAGAGGCTGTCCTTTCTCCACTGTACATTACTGCCACCTTTATCAAAGATAAGGTGTCCATATGTGCATGGGTTTATCTCTGGGCTTTCTATCCTGTTCCATTGATCTATCTTTCTGTTTTTGTGCCAGTACCATACCGTCTTGATAACTGTAGCTTTGTAGTATAGTCTGAAGTCAGGGAGCCTGATTCCTCCAGTTCCTTCTTTCGTTCTCAAGATTGCTTTGGCTATTTGGGGTCTTTTGTGTTTCCATACAAATTGCAAAATTTTTTGTTCTAGTTCTGTGAAAAATGCCAGTGGTAGTTTGATAGGGATTGCATTGAATCTATAGATTGCTTTGGGTAGTAGAGTCATTTTCACAATGTTGATTCTTCCAATCCAAGAACATGGTATATCTCTCCATCTATTTGTATCATCTTTAATTTCTATCATCAGTGTCTTATAATTTTCTGCATACAGGTCTTTTGTCTCCTTAGGTAGGTTTATTCCTAGATATTTTATTCTTTTTGTTGCAGTGGTAAATGGGAGTGTTTTCTTGATTTCACTTTCAGATTTCTCATAATTAGTATATAGGAATGCCAGAGATTTCTGTGCATTAATTTTGTATCCTGCCACTTTACCAAATTCATTGATTAGCTCTAGTAGTTTTCTGGTAGCATCTTTAGGGTTCTCTATGTATAGGATCATGTCATCTGCAAACAGTGACAGCTTTACTTCTTCTTTTCCAATTTGGATTCCTTTTATTTCCTTTTCTTCTCTGATGGCTGTGGCTAAAACTTCCAAAACTATGTTGAATAAGAGTGGTGAGAGTGGGCAACCTTGTCTTGTTCCTGATCTTAGTGGAAATGCTTTCAGTTTTTCACCATTGAGGATGATGTTTGCTGTGGGCTTGTCATATATGGCCTTTATTATGTTGAGGAAAGTTCCCTCTATGCCTACTTTCTGCAGAGTTTTTATCATAAATGGGTGTTGAATTTTGTCAAAAGCTTTCTCTGCATCTAGTGAGATGATCATACGGTTTTTCTCCTTCAATTTGTTAATATGGTTTATCACATTGATAGATTTGCGTATATTGAAGAATCCTTGCATTCCTGGAATAAACCCCACTTGATCATGGTGTATGATCCTTTTAATGTGCTGTTGGATTCCGTTTGCTAGTATTTTGTTGAGGATTTTTGCATCTATGTTCATCAGTGATATTGGCCTGTAGTTTTCTTTCTTTGTGACATCCTTGTCTGGTTTTGGTATCAAGGTGATGGTGGCTTCGTAGAAGGAGTTTGGGAGTGTTCCTCCCTCTGCTATATTTTGGAAGAGTTTGAGAAGGATAGGTGTTAGCTCTTCTCTAAATGTTTGATAGAATTCGCCTGTGAAGCCATCTGGTCCTGGGCTTTTCTTTGTTGGAAGATTTTTAATCACAGTTTCAATTTGAGTGCTTGTGATTGGTGTGTTCATATTTTCTATTTCTTCCTGATTCAGTCTTGGCAGGTTGTGCATTTCTAAGAATTTGTCCATTTCTTCCAGATTGTCCATTTTATTGGCATAGAGTTGCTTGTAGTAATCTCTCATGATCTCTTTTATTTCTGCAGTGTCAGTTGTTACCTCTTCTTTTTGATTTCTAATTCTATTGATTTGAGTCTTCTCCCTTTTTTTCTTGATGAGTCTGGCTAGTGGTTTATCTATTTTGTTTATCTGCTCAAAGAACCAGCTTTTAGTTTTATTGATCTTTGCTATTGTTTCCTTCATTTCTTTTTCATTTATTTCTGATCTGATTTTTATGATTTCTTTCCTTCTGCTAGCTTTGGGGTTTTTTTTGTTCTTCTTTCTCTAATTGCTTGAGGTGCAAGGTTAGGTTGTTTATTCGAGATGTTTCCTGCTTCTTAAGGTGGGCTTGTATTGCTATAAACTTCCCCCTTAGAACTGCTTTTGCTGCATCCCACAGGTTTTGGGTCGTTGTGTCTCCATTGTCATTTGTTTCTAGGTATTTTTTGATTTCCTCTTTGATTTCTTCAGTGATCACTTCATTATTAAGTAGTGTATTGTTTAGCCTCCATGTGTTTGTATTTTTTACAGATCTTTTCCTGTAATTGATATCTAGTCTCATGGCGTTGTGGTCGGAAAAGATACTTGATACAATTTTAATTTTCTTCAATTTACCAAGGCTTGATTTGTGACCTAAGATATGATCTATCCTGGAGAATGTTCCATGAGCACTTGAGAAAAATGTGTATTCTGTTGTTTTTGGGTGGAGTGTCCTATAAATATCAATTAAGTCCATCTTGTTTAATGTATCATTTAAAGCTTGTGTTTCCTTATTTATTTTCATTTTGGATGATCTGTCCATGGGTGAAAGTGGGGTGTTTAAGTCCCCTACTATGAATGTGTTACTGTCGATTTCCCCTTTTATGGCTGTTAGTATTTGCCTTATGTATTGAGGTGCTCCTATGTTGGGTGCATAAATATTTACAATTGTTATATCTTCTTCTTGGATCGATCCCTTGATCATTATGTAGTGTCCTTCTTTGTCTCTTTTAATAGTCCTTATTTTAAAGTCTATTTTATCTGATATGAGAATTGCTACTCCAGCTTTCTTTTGGTTTCCATTTGCATGGAATATCTTTTTCCATCCCCTTACTTTCAGTCTGTATGTGTCTCTAGGTCTGAAGTGGGTCTTTTGTAGACAGCATATATAAGGGTCTTGTTTTTGTATCCATTCAGCCAATCTGTGTCTTTTGATGGGAGCATTTAGTCCATTTACATTTAAGGTAATTATCGATATGTATGTTCCTATTCCCATTTTCTAAATTGTTTTGGGTTCGTTATTATAGGTCTTTTCCTTCTCTTGTGTTTCTTGCCTAGAGAAGATCCTTTAGCATTTGTTGTAAAGCTGGTTTGGTGGTGCTGAACTCTCTCAGCTTTTGCTTGTCTGTAAAGGTTTTAATTTCTCCATCAAATCTGAATGAGATCCTTGCTGGCTAGAGTAGTCTTGGCTGCAGGTTTTTCTCCTTCATCACTTTCAGTATGTCCTGCCACTCCCTTCTGGCTTGTAGGGTTTCTGCTGAGAGATCAGCTGTTTACCTTATGGGGATTCCCTTATGTGTTATTTGTTGTTTTTCCCTTGCTGCTTTTAATATGCTTTCTTTGTATTTAATTTTTGACAGTTTGATTAATATGTGTCTTGGCGTATTTCTCCTTGGATTTATCCTGTATGGGAGACTCTGTGCTTCCTGGACTTGATTAACTATTTCCTATCCCATATTAGGGAAGTTTTCATCTATAATCTCTTCAAATATTTTCTCAGTCCCTTTCTTTTTCTCTTCTTCTTCTGGAACCCCTATAATTCGAATGTTGGTGCGTTTAATGTTGTCCCAGAGGTCTCTGAGACTGTCCTCAGTTCTTTTCATTCTTTTTTCTTTATTCTGCTCTGCAGTAGTTATTTCCACTATTTTATCTTCCAGGTCACTTATCCGTTCTTCTGCCTCAGTTATTCTGCTATTGATCCCATCTAGAGTACTTTTAATTTCATTTATTGTGTTGTTCATCGTTGCTTGTTTCATCTTTAGTTCTTCTAGGTCCTTGGTAACTGATTCTTGCATTTTGTCCATTCTATTGTCCATTCTATCTCCAAGATTTCGGATCAACCTTACTATCATTATTCTGAATTCTTTTTCAGGTAGATTGCCTATTTCCTCTTCATTTGTTAGGTCTGGTGCATTTTTATCTTGCTCCTTTATCTGCTGTGTGTTTTTCTGTCTTCTCATTTTGCTTATCTTACTGTGTTTGGGGTCTCCTTTTTGCAGGCTGCAGGTTCGTAGTTCCTCCTGTTTTTGATGTCTGTCTCCAGTGCCTAAGGTTGGTTCAGTGGGTTGTGTAGGCTTCCTGGTGGAGGAGACTAGTGCCTGTGTTGTGGTGGATGAGGCTGGATCTTGTCTCTCTAGTGGGCAGGTTCACGTCTGGTGGTGTGTTTTGGGGTGTTTGTGGCTTTATTATGATTTTAGGCAGCCTCTCTGCTAATGGGTGGGGTTGTGTTGCTGTTTTGCTAGTTGTTTGGCATAGGTTTTCCAGCACTGTGGCTTGCTGGTCATTGAATGAAGCTGGGTGCTGGTGTTAAGATGGAGGTCTCTGGGAGATTTTCGCCGTTTGATATTATGTGGAGCTGGGAGGTCTCTTGTTGACCAGTGTCCTGAAGTTGGCTCTCCTACCTCAGAGGCAGAGCCCTGCCTCCTGGCTGGAGCACCAAGAGCTTTTCATCCACATGGCTCAGGATAAAAGGGAGAAAAAGTAGAGGGAATTAGTAGAAGTATGAGGAAAGAAAGAAGGAAAGGAGGGTAGGAAGGAAGGAAGAAAGAAAGAAAGAAGCAAAGAAGGAAAGAAGGCAAGAAGGAAAGAAGGGAGGGAGGGAGGGAGGAAGGAAGGAAGGAGGGAAAGAAGGAAAAAAGACAGACAGAAAGAAGATACAGTAAAAATAAAATAAAGTATAATAAAGTTATTGAATTAAAAAATTTTTATTTAGAAAAAAAAAGGGACGGATAGAACCTTAGGACAAATGTTGGAAGCAAAGCTATTCAGACAAAATCTTACACAGAAGCATACACATACACCCTCACTAAAAGAGGTAAAGGGGGAAAAATCCTAAATCTTGCTGTCAGAGACCACCTCCTCAATTTGGGATGATTCGTTGTCTAAAGGAGGGAAGGAAGGAAGGAAAGAAAGAAAGAAAGAAAGAAAGAAAGAAAGAAAGAAAGAAAGAACGAAGGTAAAGTATAATAACGTTATTAAAATTAATTATTAAGAAAAAAAAACATGGACGGATAGAACTCTAGGACAAATGGTGGAAGCAAGACTATACAGACAAGATCTCACACAGAAGCATACACATACACATTCACAAAAAGAGGAAAAGGGAAAAAATCATAGATCTTGCTCCTAAAATCCACTTCCTTAATTTGGGATGATTGGTTGTCTATTCAGGTATTCCACAGATGCAGGGTATATCAAGTTGATTGTGGAGCTTTAATTCGCTGCTTCTGAGGCTGCTGGGAGAGATTTCCCTTTCTCTTCTTTGTTCTCCCAGCTCCCAGGGCTCAGCTTTGGATTTGGCCCTGCCACTGCGTGTAGGTCGCTGGAGGGTGTCTGTTTTTTGCTCAGACAGGATGGGGTTAAAAGAGCCGCTGATTCGGGGGCTCTGGCGCACTCAGGCCGGTGGGGAGGGAGGGGCACGGAGTGCGGGGCGGGCCTGCGGTGGCAAAGGCCGGCGTGACTTTGCACCAGCCTGAGGCGCGCTGTGCGTTCTCCCGGGGAAGTTGTCCCTGGATCCCGGGAACCTGGCAGTGGCGGGCTGCACAGGCTCCGCGGAAGAGGGGTGTGGAGAGTGACCTGTGCTCGCACACAGGCCCCTTGGTGGCGGCAGCAGCAGCCTTAATGTCTCCCGCCCGCCTCTGGGGTCCGCGCTTTCAGCCGCGGCTCGCGCCCGTCTCTGGATTCCATGCTTTCAGCCGCGACTCGCGCCCGTCTCTGGGGTCCGCGCTTTCAGCCGCGGCTCGTGCCCGTCTCTGGGGTTCACGCTTTTAGCCGCGGCTCGCGCCCGTCTCTGGAGTTCCTTTAAGCAGCGTTCTTAAACCCCTCTCCTCACGCCCCAGGAAACAAAGAGGGAAGGAAAGTCTCCTGCCTCTTCGGCAGGTGCAAACTTTTCCCCGGACTCCTTCCCGGCTAGCTGTGGTGCACTAACCCCTTCAGGCTATGTTCAAGCCGCCAACCCCAGTCCTCTCCCTGCGCTCCGTCCAAAATGGAAACCCGAGCCTCAGAGCCTCAGCTCGCAGCCCCGCCCGCCCCGGCGAGTGAGCAGACAAGCCTCTCGGGATGGTGAGTGCCGGTCAGCACAGATCCTCTGTGCGGGAATCTCCCCGCTTTGCCCTCCGCACCCGTTGCTGTGCACTTCTCCGCGGCTTCGAAGCTCCCCCCTCTGCCTCCCGCAGTCTCCGCCCACGAAGGGGCTTCCTAGTGTGTGGAAACTTTTCCTCCTTCACAGCTCCCTCCCACTGGTGCAGGTGCCGTCCCTATTCTTTTGTCTCTGTTTTTTCTTTTTTTCTTTTGCCCTACCCAGGTACTTGGGGAGTTTCTTGCCTTTTGGGAGGTCTGAGGTCTTCTGCTAGCGTTCAGTAGGTGTTCTGTAGGAGTTGTTCCACGTGTAGATGTATTTCTGGTGTATCTGTGGGGAGGAAGGTGATCTCCGCGTCTTACTCTTCCGCCATCTTCCGCCTTTCCCAGGCCATTAAGTCTTAAGCCAAGTTTGAGTCCTGCAAACTGAGCAATATGTGCAAAACATCCAAGGAGTTCAAAAGATGGCAGCATTTTATTGTTGTAGATGGTTATTTGTTGTTTAAAAAAGTAAATAATTAACACCCTTTCTGGCCCAACTATTAGAAATAGGGTATCTGTTAGGCTATTTATTTTAGGCTCTTCATGTTTGAGGGGAATGACTTGACTCTAATATTATCAGTGCTACAGAAGTCATGTTATATCAGTATTCTCTGGTATTTTACTTAGTTCAAGAGAACATTATAGTAAAGAATTAAAAATATTTTTTCAAAGATAAAGATTAAAACTGGGTGATACTAAAGTTTTATGCTTTATCTTCAAAGGTAGAGTAATAGGTTGAAATAAGGTTCTTAAAGACACCTGGAAAATAGAGTTGATTAATATTATTCTAGTGTTGAAACTAATGCTTAATTAGAAAGAACTTAATTAGTTACCAGCTCTTTAGTTCACTGTTGTATCTTTCATTAGTGGGTTAAAACCTAGGTTAATAAATCAGGTTTGCAATATTTGAGAACAGGGCCAGAGGGTAGGTGGTACACTATTTTGCTTTGTTAGTATCTAATATAGCCCATATCCAACAAGGAGTTAGTAAGAAGGATGATTTTTAAGTATTACAGGAGAGACTAAGGCATGTGTAAAAAGACTCCATTTTATTAATATGAGGCTAAAAACTTGTTTCTCTTTGTACCAAAGACGAAATAAGAAGATTGGGCTTGAAAATAGAGCAAGGGAGGTCTTTCAAAACGAATATTGCCGTATCACAGCCTTACTGACTCTCAGTGGAAATCAAGTTCAGTAGACAACTTTTTTATAAGATTTAGAATAGGATTTCTCAAACTTGACACTGTTGACATTTTGGGCTAATAATCCTAGGGGCTGTCCTATGTATGTAGGATGTTTAGTAGTGTCCCTGGCATCTACCCACAAGTAATATCACCCCTCCCCCCAGGTGTGACAGCCAAAAATGCCTCCATACAATGACAAATGTTCCTTGAGTGTAGGGAGCCAAAATCGAGTGATTACTTCTGTCAATAATGGGTGGTGACTGGAGCAGTAGAAATAGGTAGAACCATTGATGTCGAAATACCCATACTTATAGATGTTTAAGTATAGCAAAATTTTAGTATACTATATCTTTACCTTTTAAATAACAATCTGTCTCTAGAATCTCCTAATGATGAAGTTACTGTATTCACTGTAGTGTTTTCAAACTGGAGTTGGCATACACTCGTCTAGAGACAGGCAGAAAGAGTAGTTTGTATCCTCAGGAGTATTTATAATGGAGATTAAAATCGTGGCCTTGGAAGGAGACAAACCTGGATTTGAATCCTATCTGTCACTAGAGTGATCTTGGGCAAGTGTACTTAACTTTTCTAAACTTCAGTTATATGGGTAGATGCAAGTAATGATTTCTAGCAAGGGTAGCTCAGGATCTAAACACTGAACTTGAAGTTAGCTCAAATGTTAGATATGGATATTGATCCTGAGGCTACATATGTCTAACCTGTTTTATCTTTTTTTGGCACATTAATTTTCTTTACAGTAGAAGACATATAGTAATCTCCAGTAAATTCAGTACATTGGATAACCATTGTTTTGGTCTTTCTTTTTGTTCAGATGACCAGATCATTATCCTATATTTTATTCACTTTTCTATCATAAGATTATCATCCACATGGGTTGCCACTAGGACTCAACAAAAACTCTTTAAAATTCCTAAGGTGGATATTCAGAATATGTATTATTATTATTATTTTTTTTTGCTGTACGCGGGCCTCTCACTGTTGTGGCCTCTCCCGTTGCGGAGCACAGGCTCCGGACGCACAGGCTCAGCGGCCATGGCTCATGGGCCCAGCCGCTCTGTGGCATATGGGATCTTCCCAGACCGGGGCACGAACCCGTGTCCCCTGCATCAGCAGGTGGACTCTCAACCACTGCACCACCAGGGAAGCCCAGAATTTGTATTTTTGAATTAATTAATTTATTTATTTTTGGCTGCATTGGGTCTTTGTGCTGTGCACGGGCTTTCTCTAGTTGCGGCGTTGGGGGGGCTACTCTTCATTGTGATGCGAGGGCTTCTCATTGTGGTGGCTTCTCTTGTTGCAGAGCACCGGCTCTGGGTGCGTGGGCTCTAGAGCGCAGGCTCAGTAGTTGTGGCACAGGGGCTTAGTTGCTCCACTGCATGTGGGATATTCCAGGACCAGGGATCGAACCCATGTCCCCTGTACTAGCAGGCGGATTCTTAACCACTGCACCACCAGGAAAGTCCCCAGAATATTTTTAAGTTCTATTTGCATCTATAAAATTGAACCAGTATTATGTTTATTTAAGTTAAGGTAAAATGCTAGGTAGAATATTCAAATTTGCAATAAGCATGTTTTTGTAATTTATAATAACAATTATAAGCTTGTTATAATTAGATAAGGAGAAAAATGCTTATATTAACATTCATTTATGTTAATTATTTTAAAATTGTAGCCTTGATCTCAGTATGGAACTACCACAAGGTCAAACAGGTTGTTTTGGCACAGGTGTTACTTCCATGGAACAGGTAGAAGTTGGATTTTATCTTGATTTGTATGAACTTGATGAATGAATTAAATATATGTGTATTTATATGTATATATAAGCAAATATATTCTCCTTTTATCTATTATAAAGAGTATTTTTCTACTATAATATGACATCATCGTAAATAAGCAAGATGTAATTAGCCTTTAACTCCTTAATGATGGACATTGCATGCATATTTCATTTAACAATTGAATTTGTTCCCCTTCATAGCCTTCTGCTCTATTAAGTTCTCCATTTATTTTGAAATGTTTAAAAAAAGTAAATTCTTAATATTTTTGTGTGAATTTTTGAGACAAGATTTTAAATCTTATTTGAATATGAGCTATTTAAAATATTAGTGATTTATATTTGTCACAGCCCTGTGACTTTTAATTTTTGCTTTCTCCAGGATGAACTATCACAGAGACTTGCTCGTCTACGTGATCAAGTGTAATTTAAAGAACTGGCGCTTTTGTTTACTTCACTGGCTTCTGAAATATTTTCTGTGTATGTATAGATAAGTTTCACTCCAATTACAATAAGAATGCCATACATTACAGAATGCTTAACACTATTTGTATATAATGCTTTCTTTTACCTTGCTGTACTTTCCAGTACTTTAATTCCAGAGAGTTTCCACCTTGACAGATTTTACAGTTTTGTATATTATGTTGAAAAGTGCAAGAGACGGGTTTTTGTAGGTGTCTTAGACTGAGCTAGCATTAACTTGTTGTATATGAAATATCTTCCTCAAAAATTACATTAAAAAATCTAGGACCAAAGTACTACAGAATAAAGTACTTTATACAGAATAAAGTATAGAATAAAAGTTTTGGTTTCTTTTTAACTCAAGGTAGTTTTAAATCTCTGTCTACATTCACATGTGATGCATAAAAATAAAAACAGGGAAAATATGTTTACTTAATATGTTTACATAACCAAAAACACCTCATTTAGCGTCATACAATGGACAGTGCTACTTTTTGTGTTTTATGTTTGTTTTTGCTATTCAAGCAGAAATTCAGTTGACTTTTAATATGTATTCATCAACTTTTAAATTTAGATTACTATGAGAATCTTTACCTAGTAATTTAATGACTATTAATTGAATTCCTTAAATAAAAAATTTTTTCATTGATAAAAAATCTGCAAAATTAAATCAAAGAAATTAAGGTTTGCTCATTAAATATTTTTCTCTTTGGTAAATATCACTGTTAAGACTCACCAAGAAATTCAACATTTCATACTTTTAAATGAAAGTGAAACACATTTTTAATGATTACCCAATTTGCACTCAACCCTTGTTAGGTTGTATTTTAAAAGGAGATTAATTTGCATGGCCTTAACATCATTTACATTTCTCACAGAATTGTTGATTGGTTTTCAAAAATCTTGGCCTGTGTTTTTAAACCAACCAACAAAAAATAACAAAACAAAATTGAACCAACTCAAGTTACAATTATTGTTGATCCTTGAACAACGTAGAGGTTATGGGTTTCAAGCCCCCTTTGCAGTTGAAAATCTGCGTATAACTTTATAGCTGGCCCTCTGTATCTGTGGTTCCACATTCGCAGATTCAACAAAACACAGGTTGTGTAGTACTGTAGTGTTTATTGGAAAAAATCTGTGTATAAGTGGACCCACACAATTCAAACCTGTGTTGTTCAGGGGTCAACTGTACTATAAGTCCTGGTTAAATGTGTTCATTCTTTTATCTTAAACAACTCTCATAACTGGAAGAAATAAAGTGGAAAATAAATAAATTGGAATAAAATGTTTTGCCCAGCTATGCAAATAACTTCCAGCCTAATGGAGGTCAGGAGCATAACATACAGGGTGGGCAGAAAACTCATAAGATTGTAAAGAAGACTAGACTCTTGAAGGCCAGGATTCTTGGGGGAAAGTATTTAATGACCAGCTGTACTACTTGCCATCTCCCCAGGAATATCTATATTTTACCCAACTAAGATGAACAAATTAACATGTGCCTGCACTTCTCTGATGTAGCAGTCTCAAATGTGGAGAAGTGACCAAGTTAGATTTTAGAAAGTGTACTACTAATCTAGGTTAAGTAGGTAAAGTGTTTTTCCTTACTTAATGTATGATTGATCCATGAAAGAATGCCAATATTTCATGAAATTCTATTAAGAGCACCTCTGTTTAGGCATTCTTCGTTCAAAGTGCAATTATTGGAGGCTCTTTTTCTTTTAATTTTTAAATTTAATTTAATTTATTTTTTTATACAGCAGGTTCTTACTAGTTATCCATTTTATACATATTAGTATATATATGTCAATACCAATCTCCCAATTCATCACACTGCCACCCCCACCCCCCCCGCCGCTTTCCCCCCTTGGTGTCCATACATTTGTTCTCTACATCTGTGTCTCTATTTCTACCCTGCAAACCGGTTCATCTGTACCATTTTTCTAGGTTCCACATATATGCATTAATATATGATATTTGTTTTTCTCTTTATGACTTACTTCACTCTGTATGACAGTCTCTAGATCCATCCATGTCTCTACAAATGACCCAATTTTGTTCCTTTTTATGGCTGAGTAATATTCCATTGTATATATGTACCACATCTTCTTTATCCATTCGTCTGTTGATGGGCATTTAGGTTGCTTCCATGACCTGGCTATTGTAAATAGTGCTTCAATGAACATTGGGGTGCATGTGTCTTTTTGAATTATGGTTTCCTCTGGGTATATGCCCAGTAGTGGGATTGCTGGGTCATATGGTAATTATATTTTTAATTTTTTAAGGAACCTCCATACTGTTCTCCATAGTGGCTGTATCAATTTACATTCCCACCAACAGTGGAAGAGGGTTCCCTTTTCTCCACACCCTCTCCAGCATTTGTTGTTTGTAGATTTTCTGAAGATGCCCATTCTAACTGGTGTGAAGTGATACCTCACTGTAGTTTTGATTTGCATTTCTCTAATAATTAGTGATGTTGAGCAGCTTTTCATGTGCTTCTTGGCCATCTGTATGTCTTCTTTGGAGAAATGTCTATTTAGGTCTTCTGCCCAGTTTTGGATTGGGTTGTTTGTTTTTTTAATATTGAGCTGGATGAGCTGTTTATATATTTTGGAGATTAATCCTTTTTCCATCGATTCGTTTTTTGCTAAGTACTCACTATTCATATGTAATGTTTCCTATTGTAAAAGAGAGCATGTATAAATGAAGATTATTTTCACTGGTTAATGAAATGAGAAATTACTTTTTTGCTATGTTTGGGTTAAACCTATTTAACTTTCTTGGTAATTCATAATTTGACTATATGATGTGACTTCAATGTGGTAATATTCCATTTTGTTTATCATTGATGCTTTGTCTTTTCTACTTAAAGGGTAAGTTTATTACATTTGGAACATCCCAGAGAAGCATGGAAGAGATTATTACAGACTAAAATATCTGTGAAATAGAGTTTTCTTATTTTCCATTGGTGGGAAGTAAATAACTGTTAGTAAATAACTGTTCCAAGAGAGTCTTAAATTGGCTCTAGTGTAGACTGTAGAGGAAAAAGCCCCAGATCTGATCTACAGTGATTGATTTTTTTTTCTTTTTTGACTTTAATGCAAATTGTTAAATTGCAAATATGGCTTACTTACATCTAGAAATATAAATGACTCTGATCTAAAGATAACTGCTCATAGTTTTATTTAACAACCAAATCAGATTTGTCTTTTAAAACTATTGTTCTCTGATAGACACAAAGTTTTGCTTTTGGATTCATTTATTATCTTATAATAAATTTTTCTTTCTTACAATTTGTTCTTAGACCAACAGCCCCACAAACTGTGAACTCTTTCTTACCTTGTTAGTACAAGTTATATTTCTACTTTGATAAGTGATTCAATCATTGAAAAGTAACACATCAAACTATACTATCATGAAAAGTAGACATCACAGCACCTTTCATTTACCTTCAGTTTTAGTTCCCTATCAATCTACTTTTCTCCAGATTTTTTTCTCCAGATTTTTTCTAAGTATTTGATTATATCATTTGGTAAAATGTATAAGGTTAAAAGCTCAGAAACATTTTGCTGCACCTTCACCCTTTAGACGATGTGGCTATTATTTAAAGCAATCTTAAAAAGGACCCCTGACAAAAATTATATCCCTGCTCCTATATGCCTCAATGCCAAAACTTTTCCACTTTCTTATGTAAGCATTGTGGGCTGGATTATTTTAACTGCTAATTTATTACCAGTCATTGCTACAAAGAAACAAATAGGAGATAGAACAGGTAAATTATGATGAGAGATGAGTTTGCTTTACAATTTAGAAAGTTATGGGAAAGGACATCTGGATGGACTATCTGAAGAGAGTCTTAAGGGTACTAGTTATCTATAAAGAAAATAAGAAAATGATTGATAGGTTGCCAAAGACAAACCTAGCCTAGTTTTCGGTGGATTTGCTCAAGTTAGTAAATAACTGTTAGTAAATAACTGTTCCAAGAGAGTCTTAAATTGGCTCTAGTGTAGACTGTAGAGGAAAAAACCCCAGATCTGATCTACAGTGATTGATTTGGATTTCTAGCTCTAGCTCTGATACTGACTTCTAACTTAGATAATTCTCTTACCCCCATCTGGGCCTTATATTCCCTTTCTACAAATCTTTTTAGAGTACATTGGTTGCATAAACTGAAGTGAGTTGCTGTAGTACAGTACATTACCTCCATTCTTTTCTGTTTTCTACTATTCACCCAAAAGATTGCTAAATGCAGTATTAAGATGTTATGAGTCTTAGAGTCTTTTGTCTCAGGAGAGCTAGAGAACATCTATTCCACCCCGTAACTCATTTTACAGAAGAGGAGACCAGAGAGGTTCAGATCTACCACATTTGTTGGGCATCTACTATGTGTTAGGAATGGTTCTGGGTACTTTGATATATTGTGGTTTATTTAATCCTCAAAATCCTGTGAGCAGTTGGATGATTGTTATCCCAATTTTTAGAGAACAGGAAAATAGGCTGATAGTTGAAGTAGATGGTGAAGAGTCATACAGCAACTGAGAAACAGAGCTTGGATTTTATTACTGATATGTCTGACTTCAAATTCACTGCTCATGGCACTGTACTATACTGGATTCTAACTGGAATTACAAGAGAAGTCTTGTTATACCTCATCCACATTCTATTCCCAATATATAATTTTCTGATTTTATTGCTGAGACAGTGAAAGCAACTAATCAAATTCTTGACTAGAGGGTAGTTCATCCTGAGACAAATAGGTGTTCTAGGTGAAGATTGGTTCTTTCTTCTCCTATTTCTTTCTTCTCCAGTTTGAGCTATCAGAAAAATATGATTTTATATTTCAGTTTGGAAATCATAGCCGTTTTTCCATAAGTTAACAAATGGAATCAATTTGTTGCAAAGTTAACTAAGTTGTATTCATAATCAAGCTTTTCATCTTCCACACTGGGAAATGCTCCCAAGCAAAAATATATATTGGTCAAAGTCATTTGACTAAAATTACAAGAATAAAATGTATCCAGCCTACTACCTACTGATGATACTGTCTATATTCTTGTCAGTATACTACTTCTCTACTGTACTAGCAGGTACAAAGTTCTTGAAAGTGCCTCACTACAAATAAATGACGGTTGTGCCTGTGGTGCTTAATAATTTATATATTAACCACTAACTCATGAGTTATTTCATCTGCCAGACAGGTAAAAGCCTTCCAGCCTTCAGTTAGAAAAGTCCAAATAGAATGTTAAAGGAAAATTTATGCCTAGTAAAATAACTTATTCTGTTTAATGTTTGTTCTCTAACCTAGGGAAGGAAAAAATGTCTTCATTCAATGTCTTGCTTGGTCATTAAAATAAAATTGGGTCCCATGTTCCAAGTGAAGGTTCATAAAATGATGCTGTGTCCATTTCTTAGAAATCTTACTCAAACTTGATCATGCCAGAGCTTGATATGTTTAGCTTTTGCTTTATCAAAATGACATGAAATCATTGGCAGGAAAAAGATTAAAACTTTTGGAAAACATCGCACAGTGATTTTATGTTACTTCTATAAAGGGATTTGGGTTTGAAGTAACAATTATATGGAATCTTGATAATTTCTTATTTAGATTCAATCAAACAAAGTCTAAGAGCCATTCTGGGGTTAAATGAAAGATGATGGAAGATACTTTTCCAGGTAATGAGAAGAAAAGAAAGATTTCCAATTACCAAAATCTATAGAGATTTCCCAGCTCATTATGCATTTTTGAGGCCCTCCAGGTGGAATTGCCTATTTACAGAAGAAAGAAAATCGAAAGCTAAATTCATTATTCCCATTCATGTTACACCCATTGTAAGCTTCATAAAGAAGAGGCATTACTTAGCTCGGGTGAATATAGCAACACCATTCCACTTGTAAAGGACTTGAAATTGTCTTGCTTTTTAAAATATTTTTATTGGAGTATAATTGCTTTACAATTGTGTGTTAGTTTCTGCTTTATAACAAAGTGAATCAGCTATACATATACATATATCCCCATATCTACTCCCTCTTGCTTCCTTTTTTATTTTTTTATTTTTTTTTGCGGTACGCGGGCCTCTCATTGTTGTGACCTCTCCCATTGCGGAGCACAGGCTCCGGACGCGCAGGCTCAGTGGCCATGGCTCACAGGCCCAGCCGCTCCGCAGCATGTGGGATCTTCCCGGACCGGGGCACGAACCCTTGTCCCCTGCATCGGCAGGTGGACTCTCAACCACTGCGCCACCAGGGAAGCCCAACCTCCTGCTTCCTTTTAACTGACCGAGAAGACCTGGACCCTGTGGAAAAACCTTCCTGTTGCTATAAATCTCCAAGTAGAACTATATCTGAGACACCCCAATTCTTCTGACGTGTGTGAGATTAGAGAGTGAGAAAGAGGTTCAAAATGGCAACACTCATTGAAGTAGGAAATTTTCACATTAAATAACTATTTTTTCAGCACTTACTATGCACAAGGCCCAAACTTGTCTTTACTTATACTGCCCAGTTTCGATGATTCAAAACATTTAGAGGTTTTTTTTTTTTGAGGGGAGGGAAATGATAACCAACATATATTAAGTACCGGGTATATAACTATTACTGTTTTACCTGTTACTTCATTTAATCCCCTCAACAACCTCATGAAGTGAATATAATCCCATTTTACAAATAACAAAAATTCAGGTCTTGTCCAAAGTAATGATGTTAGTAATTTAACACTTTTTGAATATCTGCTGTATGCCAAGCACTATTCTAAATGCTCCTAACTCTTTTAATTGTCACTTCCATTTTACAGGTGAAGAAATTAGTAAGTGGGAGGGCTGAAATTCACACCAAAATATTTAAGTTCTTTTAGTTTGCAAGGAACGTAGATAAGCTTAGATCATATCTGCTAAAGAGGATTTATTATAAAAATATGTAGAGAAATACAGAGGTCAGTACACCATTTTGATAACCATACAACCAGGCCTCACAGGTAACTGGAACCTTTACATATTCAAGATACAACAGTAGCTCTAGCAGTCTAATAAGAGAGATGGATTATCAATACCTCTACTAAAAGTTCCCCTCAGAAACTATTATGTTTCTCCTGCCCCTAACGTTACAGCATTTGGTGATCACCATTATCAGCTTACTCTGCCTGTTTCTATGGCTTCAATCAGCACCCATAATTGCCATAACCAATCTTTTCCTGTTTTCCATGTCCCTAATCCTCCTTTCTCACTACCAAATTCAAGAGGGGATCTGATGGACTCAGCCAGTTACCATCTCTCTAGGCCCCCTACTGGGCAAAGTTTTCATGCCAATTGACAAGCCCTTTATATGCTGCTAAATGGGATGGTCACCAAAGGATAAGGAAACCCTCAGAAGGATACAGTGAGAATGGGAAACACCTTAAATGCCCTGTCCTGTACATTGACCCTTAAGCCCATATATGCTTATACCATGTCACTTATTTTTTATTATGGTGTACTAACATTTTTATGTCACTAGGTCCTTACACCTTTTCCATTATCTTGATAGTGGAGTACTCAAATCTCAGGTCAAGCCCAGAAGGCATAAATTTGTCTCGTTTCCTGGCTTTCCTTTTAACACCCATCACCCTACTTTCAGCACCCTCCCTCTCATCATGTGTCAGAGACCATTGCTTTCCTAAGAAGGAATTAACATGTTGAGCACTTACTATGTACCAGGCATGTCACAAATATCTCATAATTCTCACAACAGTCCCATAAAGTGAGATGTTAATCCCCATATTACAACAGACTGGGCCTGAAGCTCAGACAGGTAAAGTAACTTAGTCGGAGTCTCAGAGCTAGGGTGAGAGAGCCCAGATTTAATCCCACATCTGAATCCAAAGCCCATTGTGTTTACACTCTACCAAACTGTCTCTGAAAAGGAGGAATCAGCCAAACTCACTCATGGAGACTTTGGGAACTCTCCTGCAAGAGAATTTGGATTTTAGGTAATAATAACATCTACCATTTTAAAAAATATTTTCCATGTGCCAAGCACTTAATAATATTATCTCTATAATCATCACAACAACCCTTAGAGGAAGATACCATTCTTTACCCGTTTTTAAGATGAGGAAACTGAACTTTAGAGAAATTAAGCAACTTACCTAGGATGAAGAGTTAGTAAATAGCTGAGTCCCAATTGGAAACTTGGCTCTTAATCACTGCTTTCCATTTTAAGGCCTTAGGAAGAGGGCAATGCTTAACACAAGCACTGCTTAACACAAGCGCTGCCAGTAGAATCTGGGGCATGATTGCAAGGCTTACAAGAAGATATTTTTCAGTGGGAGGTTATAATGCATCTATTTATAAGGCTATCCCTGTCTGAAGCATCCCTATTCTTGCTTATGTGGAGATAAAAATTTTAGAAACAGGTCCTCTGTTACCCACTTGACCAACCTCATTCCCTAAATTAAGCCCCAGTGCAACAATGGAACTACTCTTGATGCCCACCTTATGCAGAGATGATCGTCTCTTCTTTGCAGCCCTTTGCTTTTTCACCTGGAACAAGTTGTGCTGGATAATCATGGAAGCTGAGTCTGACCAGCTAGGAGTCACTACTTTTCTGAGGATGTCAGGCTTTAGGGCCTTTGAGGTTGAACACACAGTTTCATTGTGTTAAGCCTCTGCATGAACAGTCTCTACTCATTTAATTCAGTACTGGGACATGGTGGCCGAGGGCTGGGACGCTCTCCTGTAAATTAGCTTCTTCTTTTACCCAGTGGATGATTCAAAGAGAAGTGATCCTGGATTATTTCAGGACCTTGGAATATTTGCTATTGATTGAGCAATCATTTCATACTTACTGCCTGGAGCTTTGAGCCAGTGTGGACCACTGTTTCACTGTCCTGGAGTGTCTTTAGAACTTGTGAATCTTCCACTGAAAGCAGCTCACTGGGAGGGGGCAGTAGTGAGCTGCTCAGGGTTCTCCATGTAGATTCCTTCCAGAGTACAGACCTCTACAAAGGGTCACTGTTTCTTCTCTGGCCCTCGGGCTACCCCTGCTGGACAGGAGAGGAGGCTACGGTGGCAGCCTTCTTCATCTTGGGCTTCTTTCCTCCCTATGAATACCCAGAAAACCATGCTATCTATGAATGTCTGGGCCTCCTCCTCATGGAACAGATGGGGACATTGAGACCTAGAGAAGGACATGCCTGGAAAATATGCTATATCCACATCAAATCAGTGGGCTTTCTTGGCTCTAGGATATGAGGAATGATAATTTTTTTAAATTAATTTGCATCAATAAAAGCACTTTTAAATTAATTCAGTATAACTTTTCTAGAGTGAAAAATTTACTAACATTCAACCTATTGTTTTCTGGCCCCTCCAAATTAGTTGATATCTTATTTGTTAAAACTCATATGGCAAGGATTTATTATTATTTTTTTCAGCATCATAATCATTATTCAAAAACTTTAATTTCTCTAACACCTACTAATTTACAGGATGCTTTCACATGTGCCATGAAAGATTCGTTTTCACAACCCTAAAAGAAGAAAGCAGGGCAGGATATTATTAACTTTGTTTCATAGAAGAGTATCTGGAAGCAAAGATATTGAGTGATCTCTCCATGTCAAACCCACCAACCTGTGGTCCTAAGCTTCTAGGATTCTCCCCCACTTTCTTTTCTCTTTAGAGAATATTGGCCCCTATTGCCCAAATACCATCTAGCAAGCAAATTATCTTACCTGTTCCCAAGGATGGAGAGAATATGTGAGAAAAGTTTCAAAGTCCCCCACCCCCACCATGTCACACACATATTGAAAACAAAACAGGGACGTCCCTGGCAGTCCAGTGGTTAAGATGTCACCTTCCAATGCAGGGGATGTGAGTTCGATCCCTGGTTGGGGAGCTAAAATCCCACATACCTTGCACCCAAAAAACCAAAATATAAAACAGAAGCAATATTGTAACAAATTCAATGAAGACTTTAAAAATGGTCCACATCAAAAAAAAAACTTTAAGAAAAACAAATCAAACAAACAAAACTCTGCCATCAGTCACAATGCCTCGCTTTCCACTATTTGATGCATTCCTTTGAGCTGCTTCTTTTCATACAAATTCCTTGAAATAAATATCCCATTAAGCAGTATCAGCCATTCACATACTCATATTGAATATCTGTATCTAAATTCAGCATAGCCAGATATTAGAGAAATAGAAATTAAGTCAAAAATAGACATTGACTTGGGTGAGGTTTAACATGGATAATGCCCACTGCTCAGAAATAGAGTGTTGGAGAATTAGGAAGCCAGGACTGGTTAGTCACTAGAAGGAGAGGTGGGAAGAGTATGCTGAAGATAAGCTTTGCCAAATTCCCCATTGATCTCAGAGTGTGTCATCTCTCACAGAAATGAGGACCTCAGTAGCCGTCAAGACTGGGGCACAAATTTGCCATCTTTGGTCTATTTGTCATAATCTCCCCAGTCATACTGGAAAACATAATTTCTCTGACACTTTTCCGTGGGAAATAGTCATATCCCAACCATCTTGATGTGTTTTACAAGCCTTAACATACTTTCAGACATGAATTTAATCCTTCTATAAATGTGTGCCATTTTAACAGCACGGTTTCCAAATTAAAGGGGAATGTGAAGGGATGGAAAGGGCAGCTCTCATTAAATAGTGCTAGAAAGAAAAAACAATTTCCAAAGCTTCCTCTACTCTGTTACAAAAATCCCATTGAGAGCAGCCTCTGATCTGTCCATTGCTTTGGAAAACAGCAGAGAAGCTGACAAGGACTCACCTTAAAATTATGGAATCTAGAAAAATGGTACAGATGAACCTGTTTGCAAGGCAGAAATAGACACAGACGTAGAGAACAAACATATGGACACCAAGGGGGGAAAGGGGGCGTGGAATGAATTGGGAGATTGGGATTGACATACATACACTAATATGTATAAAATATATAACTAATGATAATGTGCTGTATAGCACAGGGAACTCTACTCAATGCTCTGTGGTGACCTAAATGGGAAGGAAATCCAAAAAAGAGGGGATATATGTATATATATAGCTGATTCACTTCACTGTACAGCAGAAAGTAACACAACACTGTAAAACTATACCCCAAAGTAAAAAAAAAAATGTTAAAATTTTAAAAATGAAATGGAATAGTCAGCTTCCTACAAGGATGTCTCCTGCCCCAGAATATGTCCCTACTGTCAACTGAAGTATCTTAAATTCCACCATAATAATATCCTTGGGGTGTATTAAAGCATCAATACTCTTTTGAAGGGGAAACTTAAACTGTTAAAGCTCAAACAGTGGTTCTAAAAGTGCAATACTCAAACCAGCAGCAGCAGCATCTCCTGGGAATTTGTTACAAAAACAAATTATTGGTCCCACCCTAGACCTAAAGAATGGGTGGGGAGAGGCAATCTGTGTTTTAACAAGCCTACAGGTGATTCTGATGCATGCTAAAGTTTGAGAACCATTTCCTTAGTAGGATTTAGTTTATCAGATAGTTTTTATCCTGCATAGTAGCTTATTATTATAGCTGTTTTTCTTTTTATAGTCGTAAACGTGCCAGATAGTGACCCATTACAAGGCATATCTCATTTAATTCTCAGAATAAACCCAGAAAGTATTATTTTTTCCTCTATTTTTAAGATGAAGAAACTATGTCAGTGAGATTAAGTTATTAGCCCAAGCTACTAAATGATGGAGTCTGTAGTATATCTCAGGTCTTCTAACTCTAGATCTGTAATTTTCAATCATGGATCTACATTAGTATCATTTGGGAGCTTATAGAAATCCCAGAGTCAAAGTCAAACTCCAGACCAGTTACTTCAGAATTCCTGGAAGTTGGACACTTGGGTAATTTTTAAAAGCTTTCGATGATTTCAATGTGCAGCCAAGACTCAACATTTGTTCTGAACACTGACTACACATTAGAATCACCTGGAAAGCTTAAAAATTGAAACTAAATTTCACCAATTTAATGTAATGTTTAAAGAGTCCCACCTAGGAGTTCCCTGGTGGGACAGTTGTTAAGAATCCGCCAGCCAATGCAGGCGACACGGGTTCGAGCCCTGGTCTGGGAAGATCCCACATGCTGCAGAGCAACTAAGCTCGTGTGCCACAACTACTGAAGCCCGCGTGCCTAGAGCCCATGCTCCGCAACAAGAGAAGCCACCACAATGAGAAGCCTATGCACTGCAACGAAAAGTAGCCCCCTCTCTCCTCAACTAGAGAAAGCCCACATGTAGCA
The DNA here is from genome assembly GCF_003676395.1 of Aethalodelphis obliquidens. NCBI lineage: Eukaryota > Metazoa > Chordata > Mammalia > Artiodactyla > Delphinidae > Aethalodelphis > Aethalodelphis obliquidens. The sequence goes on along the minus strand of NW_020838036.1, from coordinate 5,366,689 downwards.
ACAAAGACCCAATGCAGCCAATAAATAAATAAATAATAAATGAATTTAAAAATAAATAAGGAGTCCCACCTAGCCAATGAGGATTGAGACCCCATGTTGTAGAAACTGTTTTACCACCTCCTTGAGCTTTAGAGAGTAGGGCCTATGAAAATGAGTCTTGATTGGTGCTGGGGGCCTATTGTGGAGGGAGATGTCAGGAAGCAACAAAGAAAAACTGTATTCACAATTTTACCAAGAGTTGGCTTGCCCAAAGTAGGTTTATAACCCACCCACCCCTTCCCTAATACTGGGTGTTTCTTCTTCAATCCTTATCTCCTATTCCCAAAGGGAAGACTCCATTTGTGCTCTTATGAGAGAGACAATCAATATATGACATAATTTTTAAGCACAAGGCTCTGAAACCAGACTGGCACTTGCTACAAGGTGACCATGGGCAAATCACTGAAGCTCTTTGTGCCTCAATGTCTTTATCTGTACTGTAAAATGTGAATAATTGTATTACCTACCATAAAGGTCTACAAAGGGTCATTGAGACGACTAAGGGAGGTGATCCATGTAACATGCTTAACACATTGACAAAGTGTTATCTAACCTCTGTGCCTCAGTTTCTTCATGTGTCAACTGAAGGTGAACATACCCATAAAAACAAAAATAAACAAATGGGACTTAATTAAACTTAAAAGATTTTGCACAGCAAAGGAAACCATAAACAAGACAAAAATACAACCCTCAGAATGGGAGAAAATATTTACAAAGGAAACAGAAGACAAAGGATTAATCTCCAAAATATACAAACAGCTCATGGAGCTCAATGTCAAAAAATCAATCCAATTGAAACACGGGCAGAAGACCTAAATAGACATTTCACCAAGGAAGACATACAGATGGCCAAGAGGCACATGAAAATATGCTCAACATCACTAATTATTAGAGAAATGCATATCAAAACTACAATGAGGTATCACCTCACACCAGTCAGAATGGCCATCATCAAAAAAAATCTAGAAACAATAAATGCTGGAAAGGGTGTGGTGAAAAGGGAACCCTCCTCTGCTGTTGGTGGGAATGTAAATTGATACAACCACCATGGAAAACACTATGGAGGTTCCTTACAAAACTAAAAATAGAACTACCATATGACCCAGCAATCCTACTACTAGGAATATACCCTGAGAAAACCATAATTCAAAAAGAGATATGTACCAAAATGTTCATTGCAGCACTATTTACAACAGCCAGGACATGGAAGCAACCTAAGTGTCCATCAACAGATGAATGGATAAAGAAGATGTGGCACATAGATACAATGGAATATTACTCAGCCATAGAAAGAAACGAAATTGAGTTATTTGTAGTGAGGTGGATGGACAAAGAGTCTGTCATACAAAGTGAAGTAAGTCAGAAAGAGAAAAACAAATACTGTATTCTAATGCATATACATGGAATCTAAACAAAACAAAACAAAACATGGTACGGATGAACCAAGTTGCAAGGCAGGAATAAAGTTGTAGACATAGAGAATGGACTTGTGGACACAGGGAGGGGAAGGGTAAGCTGGGACGAAGTGAGAGACTGGCATTGACATATATACACTACTAAATGTAAAATAGATAGCTAGTGGGAAGCATCTGCATAGCACAGGGAGATCAGCTTGGTGCTTTGTGACCATCTAGAGGGGTGGGATAGGGATGGTGGGAGGGAGGCTCAAGAGGGAGGGGATATAGGGACATATGTATGCATATAGCTGATTCACTTTGGTGTACAACAGAAACTAACACAGTATTGTGAAGCAATTATACTCCAATAAAGATCTATTAAAAATATGTATGGCATGATATGGTCTCAACTCCCTAACACACTAAATAGAAAACTTGCATACTCAGATCAGGACTTATCTCCCTTCTCTTACCTAGCTTACAGATGAGACATGATCGTTTTTGTTTCTTGTCAGGTTAGACTATAGTTTAAAAATTTCACTGTTTGGAGGTTACAGGTGGTTTGAAGGGAGGGTGGTGTGTCAAGTCCTAAGGTTAAGGCTGGTCTTATGCCAGATAGGCCAGAGGAATTGGCTGAAAATGCAGGATTATGTGTGGTCACTTAAAGGTAACAGTTGATGCAAGGATCAAATGCGCCCTTGTACCTGGCCATCCTTCAGAGAGTACAGGCTGTGTTTTTAAATATAATTCTGTGAAATGTGACATTCTTATGAGGGAGAACTCCAGATCTGAAGGACGGAAGGGTTTATAAGTTCTTTAAAGTGTTATATGTGTATGTTTTGAATGTAATCATTTGTTCTGAAGAAATAAAAGTGTGTCCCCCCCTAAAAAAAATAGTAACAGTTATGAGAATTTATCTCCCTGAATTTTAAGGTATGGTGCCTGAAATCCCACAATTTTCTTTTTATTATCACTATCCCATTTCATACATGAGATTGCATGTGTGAAAGCACCTAGTACCTATCCAACAATAATTTGAAAATAGCAAAACATCTAATCCAGCAGCATCTCCACTCTCCTTCCCTGCCACACACACTAAAAGATATAAGTAAACAATTAATTAATTAAAAAGTCAGTCTATATAAATATTTCCTTTAAAAATCATCATGAGAAACCTTAATTTGCCCTCCAACAGTGTTACACATTAGTTCCAGTCTGTTAGAAAGGGCTGAGACGAATTGCTATGACCTGGAAGTTGATAAAATCTATGAGAGTTACACTAACTTTCTTTCAAGAATTTAACAAATAGAGTCACTCTGGACATCCCAAAAGGTCTGGCCTCTCATCTTCTGCAGGCATACTCAATATCCATGGTGAAATTTTAATGTCCTATCAGATTTCTATTGATTCAGGCAGCAGGTGCTTAGTTTATTAAGGCCCAAAGAAAGGCTAAATTATTCAATAAGGAAGAAGGGGGTGTGGAGTGCCACTAGAAATCCCATTTCAAAGTTACAGCAATTTCATTTATAGCCCCTAGATCATATGTGTGCCCTATAATTTTTCAGAGTTTAAATTCCAAACAACAGTTCTAAATGTTTTTTGCAAAAGAGAACCACTTGGTAGGAATAAGATAACTATATACCCGCATTTTGATAGCACAGAATCAGTGGTATGCTGAAGCTGGCTGGGATAGGCTCATGAGAGCTTATTGTTACATTTTTAGAAAATTTGTGAGCAAGTAGCTTGAAATTGGCCATGATGGGAAACATACACCAAGACAAATCAGGACTTTTTCATTTTTTTTGTCTTCAGAGAGTCGGTTGTTAAAATTGATTTGCTTCTACTACTGCATGGGATCAAAATGGCCACTTTTCTTACTGATACGTACAAGCAAACATTGTGAAAACAGCAATTTTTCTGTTTTCCCTCACAGCAAAGCTTGTATGATATTAACAACAGTTAGAAACTTTTCAGCCATTATTTCTTCAAATATTTTTCTGCCTCCACTCTTTTGGGTACTTCAAATACACATATATTGGGACTCTCTTGAAGTTGTTCCAGAGCTTACTGATGTTCTTTTCACATTTTCAAATTCTAATTTCTGTTTGTTTCATTTTGAAGAGTTTGTATTGCATTGTCTTCAAGTCCACTAACTTTTTCTTCTGAGATGTGAAATTTTGCAATTTGCTGCTAATCACAGCCAGTGAATTTTAAATCTCAAGCATTGTAGTTTTCTTCTTTAGAAGTTTAACTTGGATCTTTTTTTATATCATTCATGTCTCTACTCAGCTTTTTAAACATATGAAATATAGTTACAATAACTATTTTAACATCCTTTTCTGCTAATTCTAACATGTACGTCAGTTCTGAATCACTTTTGTTTAATTAATGTTTCTCACTTATGGCACGCATTTTCTTGCTTCTTCTCATGCCTGGTTGTTTTTGATTGGATATCAAATGTGAATATTACCTTTTTCAATGCTGGATATTTTTGTATTCTTATAAATATTCTTGAACTTTACTCTGGGCTACCATTAAGAAGAGTTTTGGTCATTCCAGGTCTTCATTGTAAGATTTTTTAGGCAGGACAAGAATAGCATTTAGTTTGGAATATAGACTCAAGACATTATTCCTCACCACTGAGGCAAATGCCTTCTGAGTGCCTATTTACCTATAAATTATAGGTTTTCCAATATCACTGGTAGTAATATGCACTAATTCTAGCCCTGTGTGAGCACTCTTCTTTGTAATCCTACCAGATAATTATTTCTCCAGTAGTTTACTTACATGCATTCACTGATGAGTACTCTGCTAAATATCCTCTGCAACTCTTCAGGGTTCTTTCTCTGTAGCTCTTTCCTCTCTGGTACTTTGTTTTGTGAACTCTAGCCAACTTGATCTCCCTGGACTTTCAGCTCCATTTCCTTAACACAGGGAATTTTCTCTGCTTCTGTTCCCTCTCCTTGTTCTGTGGCCTGGAAAGTCTCTCAAAATAATAACCTGGGGCAATCATAGGGCTTATGTCATTTGTTTTTCATCTCTCAGATATCACTGCCCTTTTTTTGCCTGATATCCAGTATCTTAAAAACTGTTATTTTATATAGTTTGTCTATCTTTCTTGGTTGTTTCAGGCAGGAGAGTAAATCTGGCCCCTGTTATTCTATTTGGACTAGAAGTGGAAGTTGAGGGAATCAAATGTGAGCTGATATCCAAGATAGATGCTTTAAGATATTTCCCTTTATAGTTATGCAGTATGTAGTCTTCAGTGTGTATATGGACTTGAAGGCCACTTAGGATGAGACTGATTGCAGGAGACCAAGGATATTGGCTATGATGCCTTCCACATTTATGAGAGAGGGTGTGGTTTACAATGTGTCAGTATTAGTTTTCTTTATAATCATCCATTCCTTCTTTTTATAGTCACACATATTGATTTTCCTTTGGGGAAACATCACTTTCTCACTCTCAGTCTGTGTGTCAGCCCAGTATGGCTGACATCACTCATCACTCTGTAGCAAGTAGGGTTGTCACATGACCCAGATCTGAGAAATCAAAATCACTGCTCTCTAAACTATAGATATTTGGTTTAGGAAGGGTAAGTTTGTCTAAGACTTAACTCCAGAACATTTGCTGGAACTATTGGAAAGAGACCATTTCTTTCCACTGGACTTGTAGCTGGTTAGATGTAGGAATAGATCTGCTAAGGGCTACCCACCCCATACCCCTGTGCTACCCAGATATACATACAGAGAAAGAAAAATAGAGACCAACTCCTTGTGACATTTTTGAGTCCCTGAGTATTCCTAGAGTTTTCAGTTACAAATAAATTTCTTTCATTGCTAAAACCAGTTTTAGTTGAATTTCTATCAATTGCAAATAGAAATTTTTGACACATACATAAGTGATCATTGTCAGCAGGGGCTCATAGGGAGATAAGTGATTTAACAAATAATTAAAATACAAAGTACAAAATGTTCATCCTTAAGAGTACAAATAGCATGATTTCAGAGAAGGGATAAATTACAATAAAAATATAGAACTGTCATTTATTGTGTAATTATACTGTGTTGTATATATGTTATCTCATTTAATTCCCATAAGATCCTGATCAAGTAGGTATTTATTTATTCTTATTTAACTGAAGAAACTGAATCTCAGAGACATTAGGTAACTCTCCAGAAATCAGGCAGCTTGAAAATGGCAGAGGCAAAGGTGTAAACTTTCTGTCTCCCTTCAGTGTTTTTAACACTTCATTATATTGCAGTTGTGGCTTTGAAGAATCTGAGAAGCTGAGAGGGCTTTGTGAAGAAAATGGACCTCGCAGAATGGGTGCTGGAGGAAAGGGAGGGTGTTTCAAGTAACAAGAGAGCAAGAGCAAAGGGACTGAACAGGTTTGAGAATGGCTGGCTCTCTGGGGAAGAAGTAGGAAATGATCAAGAAACCTGCCTGGTGCTCTTGAACTTCCTGATGGCATCTAATCCTGACACTCCTTGGCTGTTGAATTTTCTGTTCATCTATTCTTTACATCCTAGTCGCTCCCCAGGATCTTTGTTTTGTAATCATTTTATCCTGGTTTTGTTTTGATTGTCATCCAGTCAGAGGCATAGGCAAGCCTGAACGTGAGGTAGGGCCCACACCATTGATTGGTGAATGAGCTAACACACAAAACAGATGCCACCTTTTACTAACTTCTTTACATGCCTCATACGCTTGCTTTTAGTTGGCATCCTTCAATATATTTTTATCATATTTCTAATAACTGTCACATCAACATTTACTTTAAAGAATCTGTTTCTAAGAACACCAAGTTATTTAACTAAGAGACACTCTCATAGTTCTTTCTATAATAGGCACTGATCATTTTCCAAATATTAGCTTATTTAATTTTCATAATGACCTTATGAGATAAAGATATGCTATTATTCCCATTTTGTAGGCAAGGAAACTGAAACACAGAGATATTAAGTAATTTGCTCAACAATAAACAGCTAAAGTGTGGAGCTGGAATTTGTACCATCTTGGCTCCACAATCCACATATTTAACCACTACATTGCAGGAGGTAATAGAGATGACTACTCTCATAAAGACACATGCATCCAGGCTATGATTTTATGTCTCCTTTTTGTCTTGTAGTCATTCCTAGAGATCTTTCTGAGACCCTCCCAAGATGACTAGGCCCTAAAGATGTGTCTGATTGGCAGTCCCTCCCCACCATAATCCCATCTCTCCTAGCCTTTGGGGTAGAATCCAGATATTATTGACTCTTGAAGACTTTGAGGATTTTAGGAGGTATAATTAATGCTTAGATATTTTTCCTACCCATTTTCCCCTCTTGTCGGTTACATTTATAGTATGTCTGAGGCATCCTCTTTTGGCTCTAGTTAATGCGTTGTGCAAACACAGGGGAATCTGCTGGCATTATTTGGGCTCCTACCTACCCTATCTAAGGATAGGATTTCAATTGTGCATCTCCTCAAACAATGGATAAAAACATGAAAGTGGTTTAAAAGGCAATGGTGTACTTTGGAGTTGAAGCAGTCAGTCTTTGTAGCTGATCCAAGAAAGAATCTTCATTCTTCATTTTTTCCATATTGTCTTAAATTGTTCTGTTTCAGTGAAGTCTTAATACCAATGTGGTTAACTTTAAAATTATTTTTCAAAGTCCAGAGTGCTAACCACAAGATGGTAAATTTAGTGATATGTGATTGTATCTACAATTAAAAATAAACATTTTAAAAATAAAAGCGAATAATAAATAAAATTAAGGTTTCAGCAATAATGGCTTTGAAACAGGAGGGAAGGAGTCAGGGCACAACCTTTGAAAGAATGACATAGCCCCAGGACATGACATAAACTGATTAGAACCAAATGGATCCAAGATGGTGGACAGATCAACTTTTTCCACTAGACCTTGAGCCTCAGTATGTGCTCACATCAACAAGCTAAATGACACACCCACAGGCGCCATGATAGTTCCAAGACCAATCATAAGGATCAAAAAGTGGGCAGTGACCCAATTCCTGGAAATCCCCACCCCTTCCTAAAATAGCTGGAATACTCCTCCCACTCATTAGCCTATGAAATTGCCCACTCCTATAAAAACTGACAACCCCATACCCTTGTACCTTTTCTCACCTTCTGAGATGGCCCACACTCTGTCTGTGGAATGTGTTTCTCTCTAAATAAATCCACTTCTTACCTATCACTTTGTCTCTCACTGAATTCTTTCTGTGATGAGATATCAAGAATCTGAGCTTCATTAAGTCCTGAAACCAAGTGTGTGATATCAGTTGGCGGACTGTGGATTTCAACCAGGTTTGTGTCCTGGCCACATGGGTTCAAGTCCCAATCTGAGGTGCACGGTTTCAGCTTTATCTGATATCTTCACTTCACCAGCAGTTGCTCATTTCTGTGCTACAGAATCTCACTTGAGCTTATGGGGAAGGGAAAGGAAGAAAAAGGAAAAGGGAAAGAGAAACAGATGTCCAAGACATGATACTATGAGGAGCATTTTAAATGAGGGTAAATTGAGACAAACTGAAACTTCTTAGATTCACACAATCCTTACAACAATATTACCTCCTCCCCCAATCTAATCATGTTACTCCTTCCTTCTATTAAGTTCATTTTAAAAATCACTCTTCCTATAATTAGCAACATTTGAATATGGATTGTACATAGGGTACATCTATGTTAACTGTCCTGAATTTGATAATTGTACTATTTTCTATAAGATATTGTATTTGTTCTTTGGAAATACACACTGAAATAGAGGTGAAGAGTCATGATTTTTGCAACTTACTCTCAAATTGTACAGTAAGAAAAGAAAAAGGAGAGAAGTAAATTAAAAAAAATTTTTACCTGAAAGAAAAAAAATAGTCCATCTTCTTTTTTCAACTGAACCAGCTGGCTGTAGCAACAGCTCACATTTCCTTGCCTCAGGGCCATACAGCTGGAAACTGACAGCGCTGGGAGAAAAACCTATGGCTTCTGCTTCTAATTCTATTGTTTAAAAGTGGGTGTAATGGCATGTAATTTTAAGAAATTTCTTTTGACTTGTGACCTATGGAAAACAAATCCTAAAACTGATATAAAATGATGTTGGTATCTTTTTCTTTAAACTCAAATTTTCTTGACAAAATAATTCAGATGAAGGCTTTGCTAAATATCTCAAGAAAATGAAGCAAATATAGTTTTCTCCTGAAGCTAATTCACAATACATCTTACTACTCTCTAGTGTAAGTGTGATACCAGATGCTGTCAGACACAAACTATCAAGCTATGGTGTGTCTGCTTCAGGAAACTCAGTGAGTCACAACTTATTTGTTTAATCTTTTTTTTTTCCTTTTAAGAGTCATTATTACATTCACCCTTATGTAGAAGGCACAGACTATTGTTTGAACAACATCCAATAAGGAAGCATTAAAAATCTCAGACAGGGATAGATAGAGTATAATATTTAACTTGGGAATATTTTCCAAATACGATATTATTTGAAAATCCAATTGGACACATTACAAATGTATATCACCTTAGTTCTTTGTAGAGCACCATGGGAATCAGGAAAAGCTACAGATTTATGAAATGTTTTTGGCAGCAAACAGAAAGCATGAAATATGTTGATCAATGTTCAGACACACACTGTTTAGTCCACAATTCAGTAATAATGTGGTGTTCATTAAACTGTTTTCAGAGTTTGCTTTTGCTTTAAATAGGAATTTACCCTTTCCCCCCTTTGATCATATTAATGTATGGCTCTCAGTTGCATAAATTGAACCATTTTCCATTAGGCTGGTAAAAAAAAGGAAACAGAAAAAGAGAAAGAAGGAGAAAAAGAAACAACTTGGAAGAGTTCTTCCATTATTCTTGGGCCTCCCTGGGTAGCCAAGAACTGGATGGTCCAGAAACTTCAAGACAGCTAGTAACAATATTGAACTTTGACGACTGTCACACTTATGGTGTGTTAATTGAATTCCTTTTGAAAGTGAGCAGCAAACTTGGTAGGTTACCTCCTAAATGGAACTGAAGAATGGGCTCCTGCAAATCAATTATCATCTCAGTGTTGGTGTGTGGGAACACTTCTTGCAGGTCTGTGAAGAGAGTCATCAGGATGGACTGACAACAACAAATGGCAGCTGGAGGGACTACTCAGAGAGCCTAGGGTGATTAACCTCTGCTACTTCACATGAAAGCCAAACAAGAGGCAAACAGGGGCTGAAAGAATCAGACAGTAAATCACAGACCTGGATTATGCAGCACTGCTATCAGATGTTTCCAAATGTTTGATTAATGTTGAGTAGTAGGTTAAAGTGAGGCATAGTGAAGTAGACAGACAGTCATGAAACCCCTCTAGCAGGGACTTGTGAAGGCCAACATCTGCTTGCTTGAATTCCATTGATGCATTACAGTGAGGGAAAGAAAATGACCTTAGTATAGCATATGTTCTCTCTACCCCTCCCTTTGGATAATCGATCATTTGAAAATTATCTCTTTGGCTGGTTATTTCCTATGTGAATTACTTATCACCACCACTTGACCTCACCTCCAAAAATTTTCTTTTAAAAGAAAGGAAGAAAAACATTGTGCTATGACCTCTGTCTCATTGCAATATGATTCCACGTGCCAAAAAGGAAAGCCATGTAACAAGACCCAGATGCTATTAGTAGGAAAATTGAACACCCTTTATAAAGTCTAGATAATATTTAAGGAATTTTAAATTGCGCTTTAAATGACAAAAGTCAGGAAACTCAAGGTTTGGGCTGATTTTCTTCTTCCTCTGATGTTTGGAGAGTAAAAAGAACAAAGGAAAGAAAATGAAAACAGTTGAAAGAGAAAAAGAAAAGCACCAAGACAAAGGAAAACCTTTATTTCTTAGTCATTTTCTGCTACTCAATTTTATCTACTGAAAGTCATGGGCCATTTTCTTCCTGGATAGTCTTCCTGTTTCCACACTGCCAAGAGATACTTTTGTATGCATGGTGTGCTTGCTATCTCACAAGGACTTGAAACTGATCAAGAAATGGATAACAATCAGTTAAACCATATTTGTGATTGCACATTATATTGAACATAAAAAAGAAAGTTACTGGCAAAATTAGATCTCACATTTTTCCTTGAAATACAAAAGACAAAATGATTTTGTTAAGAAAACAAAAAGGAAAAGCCACTGGCACAAGATCGAAAAGTACATGAGAGGCAAAACCAGCAAGCAAAGGAACTAAACTTTGAGTTTCATTCTAAAGTCCAGGTCCTCTAGAGCTAATTTGAGTGAGAGGAAGAAGCACTAGCCAGGAGACTTTGGTCTCATCTTCTCTGTTGCTCACTAAATATGTGACCTTGGGTAAGTCACTAAACCTTTTGCGAAGGGCCTCACTTTCTTTATATGTAAAGTGAGGATGATAATATATTTGTCTATCTCAATTGTGTAGGCCCCCAAGATATTTACACTTTGTTGAAAACTTAAAGGCATATAAATGTTAGGGTTATGCTTATGACTATTATTATTTTTTAACCATACTTAAATAGCTGATAAAGCTCCTTTTGTAGGGGCAGGATGCTAGGGGCTTGCCCTGCATTGGAGCCAACAGAAGCTAGACTAAAATAGCTAACGTTATTTAAGCACTTGCCATGTGCCAAGACCTGCACTAAGCCTTTATGTGCATCAAGTCACTTAATGCCCATAACTTTCTAAAGTAGAAATAGTTATCCACATTTGACAGATAAGGAAACAGGCTCAGTGATTTGCCCAAGGTCATACAGCTAAGACGTGAAAAAGCTGGGATTTTAATCAAGGGCCTGCTGCCCCAAACTTGCTGCTTCCAAAGTGAGATGGAGAACCAGGTTAAATCAGGTTCTCTGAATGGGGTGCACTATATCAAAACTGGCCTAAAGAAAATGGTTCCCCTTTGGGGATTCCTGATTTTAAGCATTTCTATCAGTATTAATGAATGTGATAAACTGAGGTGCTATTCCTTCCAAGAGTCTAGAGAGGGCAATGCCTAACCCATAGAATAAAGTAATAACAGTTGTTTTAAAGACCTTGTAGTATTAAAGTGGAGGAATTTTGTGGCAGGGCTTCCTTCAAATCATACCTTTTGATAATTGCCTCCTTTTTCTACATTTACAAATGTTCTTAATTCTTCAGAACATCGATAACAATGCTTCCTTAACTTTCTAGGGTGCAGCAACCACACCAGGGTTTGAATTCTGCTCTTTCACTACCTGTGAAGCCTTCGAAAAATATTTAACTTTCTTGAGCTTAGACCTTCCCTTCTGCAAAACAGAAAAAATAATTATTACCTCATAGTGTTTTTCTGAGAATTAAATGAGACAATGTAAGTCAAAGTGCCTGCTTCATAGTATTTCTCCAAAAATAAAAATAATAACAACAATTAAATAGTTATATAGTATTTACTATGTTGCAAATATTGTTATAAGCACTTATTTATATTAACTTATATAATCATAATGACCCTCTGAAATAGGTACTATTATTATCTTCATTTTATAGATGAAGAAACTGAAGCAAAGAGGGGTTGACTTGCCTCAGGTCATATAACTATAAAGTGGCAAATCCAGGATTCAAACAGAGTGGCTCTCTGATTGTTGCCTGCCTGTCAGAATTTTCAAAAGAAGACAATTCCATAAAAGAAAAGAAACAAAAGTTTTGAATAATGAAAGCACAGCTAGATTGTTTATGACTTCTGAAGGTGAATATTTTTGAAAGAGCAGTGGAAAAATTTGGGAGAATTTGTTTAAAAATGAGCAACAACAATAAAATTAATGATAGCTAACACTTATTCAGCCTTTACTACATACTAGGTCCTATATTACCTCTCAGTAATCCTGACCTATAAGTATTCAATAAGCATTGATAAGTATTAATATTTTCTATTATGATTATGGAGCTCACAATCTAGTAGAAGGAATACAACATGTACACAGATAATTAGAATACAAAATAGAAAGTTCAAAGTGACAAGAAACATTAAGATAAATTGATGTGAGAATTCAGAAACAAGAGAGGGCACTTCTAGGGTGGCAACATATATGCCACTGATAATCAAAGAAGGTTTAAAAGAGATAGTAATTTACAAGAGGCAACTTGAAAAGAAGGTAAAGGTTGCAAAATGTGGAACAGGAAGGCAAATCACAGTCTGATAGAAGGTACAAAGACAGTGAAATGCATGGTCTGTTTTGTGAATGACAGGTAATTCAATTTTTTGTGTGTGAAGCGGGGGCTGTAGAAGTTGAACTCAGCAAATTAGGGTGCGGTCAGAATTGAGGAATGAGAGACTTGAATGTCAAGCCAATGATTTTGAACCTCATTCTGTGGGAAGTGGGGAGTCCTTGCAGACATATAAAAATGTTTTTTGGCATGAATAGAGAGCTCAACTTCAGGAAAACTAACCTATCAACAAATGTAGAATGGATTACAGAGGAAGGAAATAAAGGCAAGGGATCTAGTTAGGCAGCTATTGCAATAGCCAGTTGACACTGACACACACACACACACACACACACACAGAGGCTTTGTTTCTGTGTCAAGTGACGAATTCAACAAATATTTGTTCAAAATATACTCACAAAATTCTTACCGTGAGCCAGACATTTGGTAAGTTGAGCAGAGTCCCTCTCTGAAGGGGCTTAGTAAATTACAATTTAATAATTATAGCTTTAAAGTTTCTTAGAAGCACATTTTCTGAAAAAGTAAGACTTGATAACAGTTCACTTTTTTCAAGAAACAATTTTAACTATGCAATCAAAAAGGAAAATAATAACCTCATAGAGATTGACTATAATCAAGCATGCAAATATTCATGAATACACAGCCACAACCTGTACTTATATCTTACAACCAGTAGATGGCGATTACAAGCTTTAATCCAGATAAAAACAAGTGGTTTTCAACTCAAAGGATAGAAGAAAATAAGTGAAAGAGGACAGAGGAGAGAAGAGCAAACAAGGGGAGAATGAGAGGAGCTTGAAGGGAAAAGAAAGGTTGGAGGGAAGGAGTGGGAAATGGCAGGGTGATAGAAGGTATGCTTGCAGTTCAAATGTCTCTCTGAGATATACTTAGTTCAGAGTTCTCTTTCCAGAAGTTAAATTTGCAGCTAGCCCTGCTGGTGGGAAAGAAATTTGTATTGGCTTCCAGGCAGATATTGAAGAAGAGAATTTTCTTATTCCATAATCCCTCCAACTGATTTTAGTAAAGAGAGGGCCTCGGATGCCTTTTGACCCCATGGAGCAAGAAATGTTCTTGAAAAACCTCATAACTATTCTGCTCCCTGGGTGTCTCTTTCTTTCTAGTTAAGCTGAAAATCCTAGCACAGGAAGAGAAAAGTTGGAACAGACAAGTTCCCAATATATTACTGGGAGCATTTACTAAAGTCAAAACAAAGAGGAAAATTCTAGTCAAGTTGACCTTTTGAGATTCAGATGGAGACCATTCCCAAAGGAAGAATTAGGCATGAAAATGCTCAAAATTGGATGTTGGCTGTGGTTCAGCAATGGTTTGGGGGAATTACAGGACTAAAGATGAATAAGGAAATAAAGGAGAAGGTATAGGAGCTTCTTGTCTCTTTCTTTGAGAATATAAATCCATTTTACTTCCTCTTAGTGCAGACTATCTTGAGCAAACATTAGATCTATCTTCCTGGATAGACATGGGAAGATCAGGAGTTCAGAGAGGTTACGGGCAATTTTCTGTAGGTCAGAAGTCAGGCATGGGTCTCACCAGGCTAAAGTCAATTGCTTTTTCCCTACTGAGAGCTCTAGGGGAGGTTCCATTTCCTTGCCTTCTCCGGTTTCTAGAGGCCACCTGCATTCTTTGGCTCAGGGCCCCTTCCTCCCATTTTCAAAGCCAGCAATATTGCAGTTTTATGACCGTTATTCCTCAGTCACATCTCCTGCTGACCACAGCCCAGGAAGGTCCTCCTGATTTTAAGAATGCATGTGATTAGATTGTACCCACTCAGATAATCCAGGATAATTGCATAATTTCAAGGTCAAAACCCTTAATCATATCTGAAACAACAAAATCCATTTTGTCATGTAAGGTAACATATTCATAGGTTCCAGGGATTAGAGGAGAGAGGGACAGGGAAGGAGGTAGGGAAGAAGGAAGAGTGAGAGCCAGGAGACAGAGAAAGAGAGAGAGAGAGAGAACCAAGTTCACATAATAAATGAACACTTTTTGTCTAGGAATATTCAACAGAACTGCTTAGAAATGGGTATAGTGCATCAGTCAGTTGATCAGACAGGTACTTTGAATGTCTCAGATATTAAAAGAGGCTTTATTTTTGGTGGTATGAATTTGACAGTGACAGAGAAATGTTAAAAGTAAATTTAAAAAAAGAAGATATTTGTCTTTCTTGGTCTGACTTTTTCAATGAGCATAATACCCTCAAAGTCCATCCATATTGTCACAAATGGCAAGATTTCATCTTTTCTTAGAGCTGAATAGGATTCCATTATACATACCATATCTTCTTTATCCATTCATCTGTTGATAAGCACTTAGGTTGTTTCCATATCTTGACTATTGTAAATAGTGCCACGATGAACATAGGGATGCATATATCTTTTCAAATTTAGTGTTTTTGTATTCTTTGGATAAATACCCAGAAGTGGAATAGCTGGATCACACAACAGTTTTACTCAATTTTTTGGAGGAATTTCCATACTATTCTACAGTATGGAATTGGCTACACCAATTAACATTCTCACCAACAGTGTATGAGGGTTCTCTTTTCTCCACATACTCACAAACACTTGTTATTTCTTGCTTTTTGATAATAGCCATTCTAACAGGTGTGATATGATATCTCATTATGGTTTTGATTTGCATTTCCCTAATAATTAGTGATGTTGAACATCTTTTTATGTGCCTGATGGCTACCTGTATGTCTTCTTTAGAAAAATGTCTATTCAGCTCCTCTGCCCATTTCTTAATCGGATTGTTTGTTTTAGGTTGTTGTTGTTGAATTGTATGAGTTCTTTATATATTTGTATATTAAACCCTTAACAGATATATGATTTGCAAATATCTTCTCCCATTCAGTAGGTTTTTTTGTTCATGGTTTCCTTTGCTGTGCAGAGGCCTTTTGGTTTGATATAGTCCTATTTGTTTATTTTTGATTTTGTTTACTTTGCCTGAGGAGACATATCCAGAAAGATATTGCTAAGACTGATGTCAAAGAGTGTAATGCCTATGTTTCCTTCTAGAAGTTTTATGGTTTCAGGCCTTATATTCAAATCTTTAATCCATTTTGAGTTGATTTTTGTGTGTGGTGTGAGATAGTGGTCTAGTTTCTTCTCTTTTTTTTTTTTTTTTTGCATGTATCTGTCCAGTTTTCCCAACACCATTGATTGAAGAGAGTAAGCTTTCTCCATTGTATGATCTTTGCTTCTTTGTCATAAATTAATTGTCCATATATGTGTGGGCTTATTTCTGGGCTCTCAATTTTTTTCTTTTGATTTATGTATCTGTTTTTCTGCAAATACCATGCTGTTTTGATTACTATAGCTGTGTATTATAGTTTGAAATCAGGCAATATTATACCTTCAGACTTGTTCTTTTTCTCTCAGGATTGCTTTGGCTTTTTGGGGAATTTTTGTTCTATTTCTTTGAAAAATGTCGTTGGGATTTTGATAGGGATTGCATTGAATATGTAGATTGTTTTAGGTAATATGGACATTTTAACAATGTTTAACCTTTCAATCCATGAGCAAAGAATATCTTTCCATTTATCTGTATCTTCTTCAGTTTCTTTCAACCATGTCTTTAATAAGTCATATGGAGAAAGACAAATACCATATGTTTTTACTCATATGTGGAATATAAAAAAAATGAGCAAACCAAACCAAACAAAAATAAACATGTAGATACAGAGAACAGAGTAGTGGTTGCTAGAGGGGAAGGGGTGGGGGTGAGGGTGAAATAGGTAAAGGTGTCAACTGTGTGATGATGGTTGGAAACTAAATTTTTGGTGATAAGCATGCTGCACTGTATACAGAAGTAGAAATATAATGTGGTACACGTGAAACTTATATAATGTTATAAACCAACATTACCTCAATTTAAAAAAATGAAATAAATAAATAAATAAATGGTACAGTAGTCCTGCTTCATGCCATACTAGATGGCATGATGATGATGATGATAACAACAATTATTTTTACCAATAACTTGCTAAGTCTGAAGCATTATTCTAAACATTTTACATGAAAAATCTTATTTAGTCTTCCAAATAACCTCAAATCCATTTTACAGATAAGGAAAAGGAGACATAGAGAACTTAAGTCATTTGCACACTTATAATTAGTAGAATAAAGAACCCATCCATCAGTAGTCTATTTTATACATAGTATCAATAATATATACATGTGTAAATACCAGTCTCCCAATTCCTCCCACCCCACGCCTTTCCCCCTTGGTATCCATACATTTGTTCTTTACGTCTGTGTCTCTATTTCTGCTTTGCAAGTAAGATCATCTATATCATTTTTCTAGATTCCACATAAATGCCTTATAATATGATATTTGCTGTTCTCTTTCTGACTTACTTCACTCTGTATGACATTCTCTATGTCCATCCACGTCTCTGCAAATGACCCAATTTCATTCCTTTTTATGGCTGAGTAATATTCCATTGCATATATGTACCACATCTTCTTTATCCATTCCTCTGTTGATGGACATTTAGGCTGCTTCCATGTCCTGGCTATTGTAAATATTGATGTTATGAACATTGGGGTGCATGTGTTTTTTTAGAATTATTGTTTTCTCTGGGTATATCCCCAGTAGTGGGATTGCTGGGTCATATGGTAGTTCTATTTTTAGTTTTTTTAAAGAACTTCCATACTGTTCTCCATAGTGGCTGTATCAATTTACATTCCCACCAAAAGTGTATGAGGGTTCCCTTTTCTCCACACCCTCTCCAGCATTTATTGTTTGTAGATTTTTTGATGGCGGCCATTCTGACTGGTGTGAGGTGATACCTCATTGTAGTTTTAATTTGCATTTCTCTAATAATTAGTGATGTTGAGCACCTTTTCATGTGTTTGTTGGCCATCTGTACTGATGGGAACATACTGTATAGCTCAGGGAACTCTACCTAATGCACTGTGGTAACCTAAATGTGAGGGAAGTCCAAAAGGGAGAGGATATCTGTATATGTATGGTTGATTCATTTTGTTGTGCAGTGGGGACTAACACAACACTGTAAAGCAACTATACTCCAATAAAAATTAATTTTATAAAAAGATATTAAAAAAAAAGAACCCATCCAGCTGGCTGTGGAGCTCAAGCTTTTAACCATTATACTCTACTGCTTCTACAGTTTAGCCTTTCATGAAGAACTTAAGAAAGTTATATAAATAGTTTCTAAACGCCAACTAAACATGCATAGCCCCTGGTTGTTGAGGGATAGCATTTCTTCTGTTTGACTTTGAAAGAAGAAATTATCTCAAAGCTTATCAGTACTACCCTTTTTCAGGGATTGATAACTTGAAATGGTGTCAAAGTTTCCTTTATATTCAGTGGTCCATGTCTCCATTGCTACTTTGTCAGCTCTTGCCTGCAAGGGATGATGGGAGGTAGGAAGACACTGCAAAACAGTTCTCTCCAGTACTGTTATTTTTGCCAGTTTTATTTGAATGAGTTTTCACATCTACTCTAGGGCTTAGAAAACAAATGATGTGTTTGCAGGCACAAAGAGGAATGTATAATACCTAATATTCATTTTTGATTCATTTTAGAGATAAGTTTGAGGAGAAAGGAAATGGAATATACAATGTCTATCCTCAAGAGAGTAAAGATAAATTGTTTAGATCTTCACTTGATAAACTCTTCCTGGACACCTTGGCCTGCAATTCTCAGAGTATGAGGTGAATGGGGTAAGGCCTTATTGGAACCAGACCTGGCTTCCCACAGATATTGGTGAAGGAGAAATGATATAGAAAATATTTCTAGTCAAGTATTTTTCCTCCATCAAGATAGAATTATTTCTTAAAATTATTATTTTTGAAATGATTGATATTATTTATTAAATAATTATATATTATTTGTTAAAAGTAACCATTGGCTAATCATTTTTAAAAGGCAATATGCAATTAGTATGATAATATTCTCTTTTGTATAGATCTTTACAGTAGGCAGATATTTTCTTTTTTTTTTTCCTTTGATTTGCATAACAGGTAAAGAAGACAGCAAGGAATTCTACAAACAAAGAAGATTTTCAACAATTGCCTAATCTCCCTTAGTCATTAGTTGCAGAACAAGAAGTTTAATCCAGGTTATCCAAATCCCAGTCCAGTGCTTGTCCCCAGTTGTCTTCAGAGAAGCACATCCAAAAGACAGGTGGTGAAAAAAGACAAAGGAGTGTTGGAGAGACAGTAGATAACAAATTAGGTTTAGTGTTTGTAATAGCTATATTTATTAAACAAAAACAAAACAGGAGAAAACCCTAACCTACCCTCTGCCACCAAGAGGTTGATGCCTCCAGTTGGCTGTCTATGTGCTGTCTTGTACAGATATAGGGAAAAATGGCTAGAAGGGTCTCAGACAAGGAGATGGTTGACAGGATGGAATGACTGTCAGAGCATGCACTGGAGGCCAAGGTCAGTTCATATAGAAACTATAATTAAAATGCTAACAATAGTTGGTATTTACTGAAGGTCTTCTGTGTGTTCTTTTCTTACGTATATACTCTCTAAAACTCAACCCAAGGTAAATCCTATACTTATCCATAGTGTATGGACATAAAATTTAAGTCCCAGAAAGGTAAGAGAATTGCTTAAGCTCACATAGGTAGTAAGTTAAAGAGCTGGGGTTCCAGACCCAGATGTAATTGGTTTTATGGGTAGCATATTATTTTTTATTTCTATATTGAATATATGAATATTTTTTAGTTCTATATTGAATATATGAATATTCCTTGGAAAAATTAATATATTTTCATATAAGAATAAACTACTTTCTCAGTCTCTGTCTTAATCCCTTCTTCTTTTTTGGTTTGTATCTTACTAAACCTTTTTCTATGCATTTACATATGCTATAGAAAGTATATCATGTAATGTGTGTGATTGTATGATACCATACTGAATATATTGTTCTGCAGTTACTTTTTATTCAGTTATGTATATATTCTCTCTATCTATCTCTATCTAATCTATCATCTATCTATATTAATCATTCCATATCATTAGTCTTTTTAGCTGATAAACTGTAGTCCATTATATAGATAAATCATGATATTTTTCAGCCGATACTTTCTTAATGGACATTTAAGCTGTTCCAACGTTTTCATTATTGCCAATAATGCTGAACATCCTTGCATATGTCTCCCTGTGCATAGGTACAAAAGTTTATTTGTTGTAGTAACCATATGTCTTTGTGCAGACACATTATAATTGTTGACAAACACTGCCTAATTGCACTCTCAAGTGATGGTCACAATTTATACTTCACCTGCAGTGTTTGAGAGTGCTTATTTCTACATTCTCTGTTTTTGCCAACTTACTTGGTGAAAAAAATTGTGTTAAACTGTGTTTTCCTGCTTACTAATGAGGTTGAACTTTATTTCATATAGGCATTAATAATTTGGTTTTCCTCATCTTTTAAATATCTATGTATACATTTTGCATTTTATGATTGGAATATTTATCTTATTATTGATCTGTAGGAGTACCTTATATATTCTAGATACTAATGCTTTCTCTGATATTTATGTTGCAAATATTTTCCCCAATATTATCACTTGTATTTTAAATTAAGAATGGTATCTTAGACTTCGCTGGTGGCACAGTGGTTGGGAATCCGCCTGCCAGTGCAGGAGACACGGGTTCAAGCCTTGGTCCAGGAGGATCCCACATGCCACAGAGCAGCTAAGCCTGTGTGCCACAGCTGCTGAGCCTGTGCTCTAGAGCCCGCGTGCCACAACTACTGAAGCCCGCGAGCCTGGAGCCTGTGCTCTGCAACGAGAGAGGCCACCACATTGAGAGGCCTGTGCACTGCAGCGAGGAATAATCTCCACTCGCCACAGCTAGAGGAAGCCCGCACGCAGCAACAAAGACTCAATGCAGCCAAACATAAATAAATAAATATTTAAAAAAATGAATGGTATCTTTTTGTCATACAGAATTTTTTAATAATGGCTTAGTCAAATTTATTGATGCTTTTCTTTTTGTTTCTTTTGCTTTTTATTTTGAAATAATTATAGGCTCACAGGAGGTTGCAAAATAATAGAGTTTCTTATACCTTTCACCCAGTTTGCAATAATGATGACATCTTAAAGAGCTGTAGTTCAATATCAAAACCAAGAAACTGACATTGGTACAATGCTATTAACTATATTGCAGATCTTATTCTGTTTTCACTATTTTTACATGTATTAATTTGTGTTTATGGGTGTATTTCTATGCTATCTTAATCTTATGTGTAGATTCTCGTAACCACCACTGCAACCACCATGCACAACTATTCAATGACCAGAAAGATCTTCCATGTGCTATCCCTTTATAGTTATACCCTCCTCTTCTCTGCCATCCCTAAACTATGATAGCCACTAATCTGTTCTCTACCTCTATAATTTTGTCATTTTGGAATTACTTATAAATGGAAGCATATAGTATGAAACCTTTTGAAACTTACTTTTATCACTAAATGTAATATCTTTGAGATTCATCCAGGTTTTTGCATGTATCAATAGTTTTCTCCTTTTTGTTGCTGCATAGTATTCCATAGTATGGATACAAGAGTTTGTTTAAACATTAACCTTCTAAGTAACATCTGGGATATTTCCAGGTGAGGCTATTACAAATAAAGCATTCATGAATATTTGTGTACAGGTTTTTGGTGTAAAGAGAAGTTTTAATTTCGCTGGGCTAAATGACTAAGAGTTCAAGTTGTTGGGCCATATGGTAAGTGTATGTTTAACTTTATAGGAAACTATCATACTCTTCCAGAGCAGTTGTACTATTTCACATTCCTACCAACAATATATGAGTAATCCAGTTCCTCTGAATTCTCACCTGCATTTTGTATTGTTCCTGTTTTTTTTTTTTTAATTTTAGGCATTTTGATGGGTGGGTACTGATATCTCATTGTAGTATTAATTTGCATCCCTCTAATGGCTAAGGATATTGAACATCTTTTAATGTGCTTATTTGCCACAAGTATCCTCTTTGGTGAAATGTATGTCTATTCATGTGTTTTGCTTATTTTCTAGTGATATAGTCAACCTTATTAATGTTTCTCTTTATACTTTTACTTTTTAATCTTTCTTCTTTAGAAAAAGCACTTCTTAAGCTCCAAATCATATATATTCATTTAATGCTTTTGTAATCTTTTTTTAACATCTTTATTGGAGTATAATTGCTTTACAATATTGTGTTAGTTTCTGCTGCATAACAAAGTGAATCAGCTATATGTATACATATATCCCCAGAGCCCCTCCCTCTTGCATCTCATTTATGATAAAAACTCTCCAGAAAGTAGGCATAGAGAGAACTTACCTCAACATAATAAAGGCCATATATGACAAATTTACAGCCAACTTCATTTTCAATGGTGAAAAACTGAAACCATTTCCTCTAAAACCAGGAACAAGACAAGTATGCCCACTCTCACCACTATTATTCAACATAGTTTTGGAAGTTTTAGCCACAGCAATCAGAGAAGAAAAAGAAATAAAAGGAATCCAAATCGGAAAAGAAGAAGTAAAGCTGTCACTGTTTGCAGATGACATGATACTATATATAAAGAATCCTAAAGATTTTACCAGAAAACTACTAGAGCTAATCAATGAATTTGGTAAAGTAGCAGGATACAAAATTAATGTAATCTTTTTTTAAATTGAAGTATACTTGATTTACAATATTGCATTAGTTTCAGGTATACAGCACAGTGATTCAGGATTTTTTTGCAGATTATATTCCATTATAGGTTATTACAAGATATTGAATATAATTCCTGTGGTATACAGTAAATCCTCATTGCCTATTTTATGTATAGTAGTTTGTATCTATTAATCCCATACTTCTAATTTGTCCCTGCCCCCCTACCTCTCTCTTTTGGTAGTCATAAGTTTGTTTTCTATGTGAGTCCTTTTTTATTTTGGGGACTCTATTCCAGAACTAACTTTTGTGAGTTCTGTGAGGTACGGTTTTAATGTTATTTTTTTCCCCAAAGCAACAGCAATTGAACAACTGAATAATACATTTGTTTACCACTGTTGGAAATACTATTTATATCACATTCATGATTCATATATATCATATACTAATTGCTAAACATATACTATATGTTAATTGTATGTAATCATGTACTAATTATGTCATATACTTACTATATAATCTGTTTCTATACTCTAATTCTACTGAGCTATTTATTTAATCTTTAACCAATACCACACTGTTTTATTTTATATAGTCCTATCATATGTCATAATATCTGATAGAATGGGTTCTACTCCTTATGTATCTTTTTTTTCCAAACATGAATTGGCTACTGTACATTTAATCCAACATAAAAATTTTAAAATCATTTCCATGAAAAAAATCTTATTGAGGTTTCCATTGACATAGCACTGAACTTATAGGTTATATGGGGGGATAAATGATTATATATTTACAATATTTATTCACTCCTCCATTAGCATTATAAAACTCTCAGTTGACTCAAATCTCCTTTTATGTCATTGCCTGTCATTTTTCTACATAGCACATTACCTCTGCAGGGATGGAAGATGAAATTTGAAGGACAGCAGCAGGATTGGAGCCTTACTAGGTGTCACAACTTGGCATGTGGTGGTCTTAGCTGTAGGATAAAAATAGGAGGTTTCAAGAGTATGGGCATGGACAGAGGAAGACTGATAGTGTGGTTCCTTAGTGTCAGAGCCCCATGTACAAACCATGGGAGATGCTTAGGGGGCACCTATAGCTACCAAGGCAAACACAGAGCTCTAATATTAGAAGAAGATGCAAGACTGGGTGGCAAAGCTGGCATCACAAACTTAACACAACCTGAGAAGAGTTTGGATAAAAGTCACTTGTAGTAATTAAGAACCCACAGAAACTGAATTAGGCCTCAGTTTTTATAGTATTTTTTAAAATATTGCTAATTTCTATTAGGCATTGAAATACAGACAGAATTTCTCCACCTCCTACTTTTACCCCAACCCCAGTGAGTTTACCTGATAATATTTTCTTCTAGCTAATGTATTGGCTGAGTGCACTTTGACTGAGAGAAAATGTGGTTTTGATCCTGTTAGGGAGAGTAATTTAGGATTAAATACTTGCATCAGAGAAACTTCTTATGTATTGTCCAGGGAGGGTACATTTATAGGAACTAAACTCCAAACCAGAAGAATAGTCTAAAAGTCTTATTCCAATTCCTGGCTCTGCCACTTACTAACCATATATCCGTGGGCAAGTTACTCAACCTCTCCGAGAGTG
Source organism: Aethalodelphis obliquidens (assembly GCF_003676395.1). Classification (NCBI taxonomy): domain Eukaryota; kingdom Metazoa; phylum Chordata; class Mammalia; order Artiodactyla; family Delphinidae; genus Aethalodelphis; species Aethalodelphis obliquidens. The sequence continues at coordinate 5,342,794 of NW_020838036.1, read as the reverse complement.
TTTCCTCATCAGGTAAACGTGGATAGTAACAGTACCTACACCACCAGCCTGTTCTGAAGAATTAAATGAGACTGTGTACATAAAACACCTGCTAAAGGGCCTGTCATGTGGTAAGCACTTAAGGCTCCAGGTTATCACTCAACCTGTTACAGGGAAAGACCATTTAAAATAATAAGGTAAAAAAAAAGCACAAGGAAACTTCAGATAAATATCTGAGAAAAACATATGACCATGAAAACAATGGTGACTTAGATGCCTCTGAGAGGGCAATGCCTTAGCAGCTGTGATTTCATCAGTGTGGGGTGAAGGCAGGTTGTGCAAGCTAGGAAGTTGGCCTGGCAGATAGCCTAAGTCAATGGCCAGGGAGCCTGTTTCTATTGCTATTTTCCAAGGCTTCCTTAAAAGTGATAACTGACCTGAATTTTAAAATAGAAAAAAGAGTGAGAGCTCGCCTAGGAACTAGTTGTAGGTGAAAGTGAGAAATGTGGTTCTCATTTACTCAAATAATTGCTTCCAGATGAGTCACCCATTAAAAGAAGTCAAAGAAAGAATCTAAAGAAAACAGATGAGCAGCAGTGCAGGCTGCTAGGTGTAGCCAATGCAGTTCCTGGGATAATAAACTGAAATTCTGCAAGCAGGGGTACAGGGCAATGACTATTCTCTGCCTTAAGAATGGATATACAAAATAATTTATTTCAGCAAGCAATTTCTAAAGCAACTGAATGGCTTTGAACACAGTGTTTTCCAACATGTTTGTAAACTTTAAAATTACATTTAGGGTTTCCCTCGTGGTGCAGTGGTTGAGAATCCACCTGCTAATGCAGGAGACACGGGTTTGAGCCCTGGTCCAGGAAGATCCCACATGCCACAGAGCAACTAAGCCCGTGCACCACAGCTACTGAGCCTGTGTTCTAGAGCCCGTGAGCCACAACTACTGAGTCCACATGCCACAACTACTGAAGCCCGTGCACCTAGAGCCCATGCTCCACAACAAGAGAAGCCACCGCAATGAGAAGCCTGCACACCGCAACGAAGAGTAGACCCCACTCACCGCAGCTAGAGAAAGCCTGTGCACATCAACAAAGACACAACACAACCAAAAATAAATAAATAAATTTATAAAAAAAGAAAATAAATTACATTTAACCTCTTGAACCCACTTAAAATTAAAGAAAAAGAATTTCATGCTTTCATTATGCAGGATAGTTATGATAAAAATAAACATCTTAAAATCTGTATATCAAATATAGTTTTAGTTAATCTAAAAGAAAACAATTATAGTTTATGTAAGGATACCTTTTCCCTTTAAAGTTAATACATATAGGTAAACATAAATTAGTTAAGTAAAAGTATGATTTGGGAACAAATAGATTCAAAAGTAGTACATCTTTGGCTTGAGAATTGAATATATATATAAACGACTAACATCTCATCTTGTAATATTCTCATCTTGTACTTTTTTCTCACTCTTCCTTTAATAATAGAATCATGCCTTCAAATATATCATATTATTTGTGGAGACAGTGTTATTGGATAATTTATTTGTGAAATTAACAGCAATGAACATATAACAATATTTCTTGCATACTGAATATTTATATTTTCCACGATAGCATGGGCTCTTTAGCTTTTGCAACTCATAAAAATTTTAATGTCTAATAAATTTAGATTGAGTTGAATAATAATTGATAAATGTAGCCAAATATCAGAGGTTTATAATTACTGATTTTATGGATTTTTTTAAATCAACTGATTTATTAACACAATTTTGATGCTTATTTTATGAAGAATGAGGTTAAGAAATTTTAGGTTACGATTTGCAAATAATGTGGATGGCCTTGATTCCCATGAAGGAAAAACCAAATTAAGTATAATTTTTACTTTGTTTTCTATCTCTTACATTGGTTTTTGAGGTATTAGAGATATCTTGCTATGTTGTATAAGAATATCAGATGAGTGCAACTTATTTCTCTATATCTTTATATCTGATGAATAGCGTCTTGAAGCTAAGTGATTAAAATTTTCAAATTTGTTGTTTTATGCTTTTCATTAAATTGATATATGTCAGTATCAGTGTTCCTAGTGTCTCTTATTTTAACCCATAATTAATTATGGACATAAAATCCCTTTGACAATTTAAAAATGTATAAAGGTCAAAACCAACACAGCAGGTAGCAGTGTTTAGCTATAATACATAGACTGATTGATTGAGACCTGAGCTTGCTCATTTGGTCTCCTCTAACCAACATGTATGCTCTCTTTATATATAATAATATATGTTCAAGTGATTTAATTTTAAAGGGTAAACATATTTAAATAATTATTCTATTTTATTTTAAATTTAAAATGAATTGATGTCATCACTACTCAGAAGTACATTCACATGTCCCTAGAAGTTTGTGAACACTTCTATTCTAAATACTATTCTAAAGAAAGGAAAAAGTCAGCAATGTTGAATGGGTGTCACTGCCCCCAAATATATGCAAATGAAAATTTCCCAACATTAAAACTCTATACCATGAGTGATTATGATCATTCATATACCTGGCCTCAAACTAAACATCTTATCCCATCAAAACACAGATTTTATTCATCCAGTAACTTCTGCAGATTAGCTTACAATAGTTTCTATATCCTATAATCAAGATCACACTATTTAGCTTCACTTTTAAGAAGCTCCTTAATCTAGCCTCCTCCTAACCATTTAACTTTATCTTCCTCTTCTCCCCAAAATTTCCTTCCACTCCAGCAAGTCCTCCCTGTCTCAATGCCTTTGATAACACTACTTCCTTTGGCCATTAGATTGAACCATATAAAATTTCTGTTTTATGTCTAAAGTCATTAAATAGTAGTAATTTCAGATGGCTCAACTTAGAATGTTTTTCAATCCCCTTTTCTTAGTTTAAACCCTACCTACCCTTCAGGATCCAGTTTATGTTCTGTCTCCATCAAGAAGCCTTCTTACATTACTTCAGTTTATACAGACTTTTCTCTTCCTTGAATTCTTAACATATTCAGATTACACAGTGTTACACATATATGTTCAAATACGTATACTTATGTATGTTGCATAAGTATACCTCGTCTTTGCACGAATATGTAATAGTATGTGCCATCGAATTACCAGTACATAAAGTACTATAAAACCTACTGCAAGCCACTTGGGTTTATATTAGCTTGCACATTGTCTTCCCATAAAAACGAGTCTAAGAACATTTTAGGAGACCTAACACTTTTGCCTTAATTTAAAAGGAAAGTGTTCCACCAGCAGGGAATAAGCCAGAGATCACAAAGTCAAATACCTTCAGGAGCCCAAACAGTTAATATAATGTGTAAAAGATGGGCACAAGGTTAACTAGTTGTTGGTAGAGGAGAGGAAGGAGTATGTGGTAAACAGGAAAAGGTATGCATTACAGTAGAAGAAATGACATTCAATTCAGATTTTCTAAAACATGGGGCAGAAAAAAGTCCAGTGATCCAATTCTATCTCTTGGCTTTGATATTCTGGAGCAGCAGGCATCTGTGAGCCCAGATTCCCCTGGGGATCCATGAAAGTAACAAAGAAAGAGAACACTCTTTTCCCAGGGCCAAAGGTCACCTCATTATTTCCTTTGTCATAGTTCCCTACTCTCTGATTCTCTCTATCTTAGCTTCGGACTTGCCTGGTTACTTTGGTCTTATCTAACCTCCCTGGACTCTATTCTGTTTTATTCGCTGACAACCCCCTCAGTATCTAGCACTGTCTGTGGCCATTTCAAATTTGTCTGCTTCTCTGATATCAATATTCTACTTTTCTGACCCTACTTGCCAGCCTCTGTCATCTTCATCCCACTCTTAACTCTCCACAGTTTCTACTTTGGGAGAAATGTTTAATCTGACTCTTGAATGAATTTTCGTTTTCCAAATATTTCCAGAAAGCTAGGGTAGATTTGGAGTCCCTTAATTTAGAAGGATTTTAGGAAGAATTCAAAGAATCCAGCTGGATTCACTAACTAATATTAAGGGATTCCAGAGCTTCAGTATGGCCTGAAGACTTTGTCAACATAAATTCAAATTTCGGTAAACATAAGAATAAATAACTTGGCTATTGCTGTCCAATAAAACATTCCATGAATTTCAAAATAGTAACTATAGGTCACATTTGGCTATTAAACACTAGCAATGTGGTTAGTGACTGGGGAACAGAATTTTTATTTTTATTTAATTTTAATTAAAAGCTCACTGGGCCTAGAGTTAGAGAAACCAGGTCTACCATTACCATTTATGATTTTGATCAACCTAATCTGGGGGTCAGATTGTTTATCTGGAAACTAATAATGATAAGAATCCTTGCCCTGCTACTTATAGGGATATTTTGAGGAGAATATGGTATAATTTTGAAGAAAGCAAATTGTAAACTCTCAAGTGTTCTACTCATGCATGGGATGAAGATGATATAGGTGACTATTCTTTGCTAAAACTTACTGAAGGGGAGACCTTCAAGATGGTTGAGGAGTAAGACATGGAGATCACCTTCCTACCTACAAATACATCCGAAATACATCTACATGTGGAAAAACACCTACAGAACACCTACTGAATGCTAGTAGAAGACCTCAGATTTCCCAAAAGGCAAGGAACACCCCATGTACCTGGATAGGCCAAAAAAAAAAAAAGAGACAAAGGAATAGGGATAAGACCTGTACCTCTGGGAGGGAGATGTGAAGGAGGAAACGTTTCCACACACTAGGAAGCCACTTGACTGGAAGAGACGGGGGCTGGCAACAAACACATGAAAGAATGCTCAACATCATTAATCATTAGAGAAATGCAAATCAAAACTACAATGAAGTATCACCTCACACCATTCAGAATGGCCATCACCAAAAAATCTACAAACAATAAATGCTGGAGAGGGTGTGGAGAAAAAGGAACACTCTTGCATTCTTGGTTGGAATATAAATTGATGCAGTCATTATGGAGAACTGTATGGAGGTTCCTTAAAAAACTAAAAATATAACCACCATACAACTCAGCATTTACACTACTGGGCATATACCCTGAGATAACCACAATTCAAAAAGAGTCATGTACCACGATGTTCACTGTATCTCTATTTACAATAACCAGGACATGGAAAAAAACCTAAATGTCCATCGACAGGTGAATGGATAAAGAAGATTTAGCACATATATACAATGGAATATTACTCATCCATAAAAAGAAGTGAAATTTAATCATTTTTAGTGAGTTGTACAGACCGAGAGACCATCATACCGAGTGAAATAAGTAAGAAAGTGCAGCTCCTCTAGAAAGATGGTGGAAGAGTAAGACGAGGAGATCAACTTCCTCCCCACAGGTACATCAGAAATACATCTACACATGGAACCGCTCCTATAGAACACCCACTGAACACTGGCAGAAGACCTCAGATCTCCCAAAAGGCAAGAAACTCCCCATGTACCTGGGTAGGGCAAAAGAAAAAAGAATAAACAGAGACAGAAAAATAGGGATGGGACCTTCACCAGTGGGAGGTAGCTGTGAAGGAGGAAAGATTTCCACACACTAGGAAGACCCTTCCTGTGCAGAAGCTGTGGGTGGCAGAGGGGGCAAGCTTTGGAGCCCTGGAAGAGAGCACAGCAAAAGCAGTGTGGAGGGCAAAGCGGAGAGATTCCCTCACAGGGGATCGGTGTCGAACAGCACTCATCAGCCCGAGAGACTTGTTTTCTCACCTGCTGGGGCAGGCAGGGGCTGGGAGCTGAGGCTCAGGCTTTGGTCCAATTGCAGGGAGAGGACTAGTGGCGTAAACACAGCCTGGAGGGGTTAGTTCACCACGGCCAGCTAGGAGGGAGTCCAGGAAAATGTCTGCACCTGCCGAAGAGGCAAGAGACTTTTTCTTCCCTCTTTATTTCCTGGTGAGTGAGGAGAGGGGATTAAGAACACTGCTTAAAGGAGCTCCAGTGACAGGCGAGGGCCGCAACTCACAACACAGTCCCTGGAGACAGGCATGAGATGCTAAGGCTGCTGCCACTACCAACAAGAAGACTTTGTGCAAGCACAAGTCACCATCCACACCTATCATCCCGGGAGCCTGTGCAGCCTGCCACTGCCAAGGTCCTGTGACCTAGGGACAACTTCTCTGGGAGAACACCCGGCACGCCTCAGGCTGCTGCAATGTCACGCCGGCCTCTACCACCGCTGGCTCACACTGCATCCGTACCCCTCCCTCCCCCCAGCCTGAGTGAGCCAGAGCCCCTGAATCTGCTGCTCCTTTAACCCCGTCCTGTCTGAGCAAAGAAGCAGATGCCCTCAGATGACCTAAACACAGAGTCGGAGCCAAATCCAAAGCTGAACACCGAGAGCTCTGCAAACAGAGAAGAGAAAGGGAAACCTGTCCCAGCAGCCACAGGAGCAGCGGATTAAATCTCCACAATCAACGTGATGTACCCTGAATCTGTGGAATACCTGAATAGACAACAAATCATGTCAAATTGAGGAGGTGGAATTTGAGAGCAAGTTATATTATTTTTTCCCCTTTTCCTCTTTTTGTGATTGTGTATGTGTGTGCTTTGGTGTGATATTTTGTCTGTAGAGCTTTGCTTTCACCATTTGTCCTAGGATTCTGCCCTCCATTTTTTTTACTTTTCAAAAAATTTTTTTTCTTAACAATTATTTTTTTATTTTAATAACTTTATTTTATCCTCTTCCTTTCTTTCTTTCTTTCTTTCTTTCTTTCTTTCTTTCTTTCTTTCTTTCTTTCTTTCTTTCTTTCTACATTTTCTCCCTTTTATTCTGAGCCGTGTGGATGAAAGGCTCTTGGTGCTCCAGCCAGGAGTCAGTGTTTTGCCTCTGAGGTGGAAGAGCCAACTTCAGGACACTGGTCCACAACAGACCTCCCAGCTCCATGTAATATCAAATGGTAAAAATCTCCCAGAAATCTCCATCTCAACACCAAAACCGAGTTTCACTCAACGACCAGCAAGCTACAGTGCTGGACACGCTATGCCAAACAGCTAGCAAGACAGGAGCACAACCCCACCCAATAGCAGAGAGGCTGCCTAAAATCATAATAAGGCCACAGACACCCCACAACACACAACCAGACATGGACCTGCCCACCAGAAGGACAAGATCCAGCCTCATGCACCAGAACACAGGCACTAGTCCCCTCAACCAGGAAGCCTACAAAACCCACTGAATCAAATTAAGCCACTAGGGACAGACACCAAAAACAACGGGAACTATGAACATGAAGTTTGCAAAAAGGAGACCCCAAACACAATAAGATAAGCAGAATGAGAAGACAGAAAAACACACAGCAGATGAAGGAGCAAGGTAAGCTACCAACAGAACTAACAAATGAAGAAGAAATAGGCAGTCTACCTAAAAAAGAATACAGAATATTGATAGTAAAGATGAACCAAAGTCTTGGAAACAGAATAGAGAAAATGCAAGAAACACTAAACAAGGACCGAACAAAACTAAAGAGGAAACAAGCAACAATGAATGACACAATAAATGGAACTAAAAATACTCTAGAAGGGATCAATAGCAGAATAACTGAGGCAGAAGAATGGATAAGTGACCTGGAAGATAAAATATTGGAAATAATTGCTGTAGCACAGAATAAAAAAATAAAATAAAAAGAACTGAGGACAGTCTCAGAGACCTCTGGGACAACATTAAATGCACCAACATTCAAATTATAGGGGTCCCAGAAAAAGAAGAGAAAAAAAAAAGGACTGAGAAAATATTTGAAGAGGTTATAGTTGAAAACTTCCCTAATATGAGAAAAGAAATAGTTAATCAAATCCAGGAAGCACAGGGAGTCCCATACAGGATAAATCCAAGGAGAAACAAGCCAAGAAACATATTAATCAAACTATCAAAAATTAAATAAAAGAAAACATATTAAGAGCAGCAAGGAAAAACAACAAATAACACACAAGGGAATCCCCATAATGTTAACATCTGATCCTTCAGCAGAAACTCGGCAAGCCAGTGGGAGTGGCAGGACATATTTAAAATGATGAAGGAGAAAAACCTACAACCAAGACTACTCTATCCAGCAAGGATCTCATTCAGATTTGATGGAGAAGTTAAAACCTTTACAGACTAGGAAAAGTTGAGAGAGTTCAGCACCACCAAACGAGCTTTACAACAAATACTAAAGGAACTTCTCTAGGCAAGAAACACAGAGAAGGAAAAGATCTACAATAACAAACCCAAAACAATTAAGAAAATGGAAATAGGAACATACATTTTGATAATTACCTTAAGTGTAAATGGATTAAATGCTCCCACCAAAAGACACAGACAGGATGAATGGATACAAAAACAAGACACATATATATGCTGTCTACAAGAGACCCACTTCAGACATAGGGACATGTACAGACTGAAAGTGAGGGGATGGAAACAAATATTCCATGCAAATGGAAATCAAAAGAAAGCTGGAGTAGCAATTCTCATATCAGACAAAATAGATTTTAAAATAAAGACTATTACAAGAGAAAAAGAAGGATACTACATAATGATCAAGGGATCGATCCAAGAAGATATAACAATTATAAGTATTTACGCACCCAACATAGGAGCACCTCAATACATAAGGCAAATACTAACAGCCATAAAAGGGGAAATTGACAGTAACACATTCACAGTAGGGGATTTAAACACCCCACTTCCACCAATGGACAGATCATCCAAAATGAAAATAAATAAGGAAACACAAGCTTTAAATGATACATTAAACAAGATGGACTTAATTGATATTTATAGGACATTCATAGAGAAACAACAGGATACATATTCTTCTCAAGTGTTCATGAAACATTCTCCAGGATAGATAATATCTTGGGTCACTAATCAAGCCTTAGTAAATTTAAGAAAATTGAAGTTGTATCAAATATCTTTTCCAACAAGAATGTTATAAGACTAGATATCAATTACAGGAAAAGATTTGTAAAAAATACAAACACATGGAGGCTAAAAAATACACTACTTAATAATGACTTGATCACTAAAGAAATCAAAGAGGAAATAAAAAAATACCTAGAAACAAATGACAATGGAGACACAATGACCCAAAACTTATGGGATGCAGCAAATGCAGTTCTAAGAGGGAAGTTTAGAGCAATACAAGCCCACCTTAAGAAGCAGGAAACATCTCGAATAAACAACCTAACCTTGCACCTCAAGCAATTAGAGAAAGAAGAACAAAAATCCCTCAAAGTTTGCAGAAGGAAAGAAATAATAAAGATCAGATCCGAAATAAATGAAAAAGAAATGAAGGAAACGATAGCAAATTTCAATAAAACTAAAACCTGGTTCTTCGAGAAGATACTCAAAACTGATTAAGCATTAGGCAGACTCTTCAGGAAAAAAAGGGAGAAGACTCAAATCAATAGAATTAGAAATCAAAAAGGAGAAGTAACAACTGACACTGTAGAAATAAAAATGATCATGAGAGATTACAAGCAACTCTATGCCAAAAAAATGGACAACCTGGAAGAAATGGACAAATTCTTAGAAATGCACAACCTGTCAAGACTGAACCAGGTAGAAATAGAAAATATGAACAGACCAATCACAAACACTGAAATTGAGAATGGGATTAAAAATCTTCCAACAAACAAAAGTCGTGGACCACATGGCTTCTCAGGTGAATTCTTTCAAACATTTAGAGAAGAGCTAACAACTATCCTTCTCAAAATCTTCCAAAATATTGCAGAAGGAGGAACACTCACAAACTCATTCTACGAGGCCACCATCACCCTAATACCAAAACCAGAGAAAGATGTCACAAACACTAAGATCAGGAAAAAGACAAGTTTTCCCACTCTCACCACTATTATTAATCATAGTTTTGGAAGTCTTACCCACAGCAATCAGAGAAGAAAAAGAAATAAAAGGAATACAAATCGGAAAACAAGATGTAAAGCTGTCACTGTTTGCAGATGACATGATACTATACATAGAGAATCCCAAAGTTGCTACCAGAAAACTATGAGTGCTAATCAATGAATTTGGTAAAGTAGCAGGATACAAAATTAATGCACAGAAATCTCTGGCATTCCTATACAATAATGATGAAAAATCTGAAACTGATATCAAGAAAATATTCCCATTTACCAATGCAACAAAAAGAATAAAATATCTAGGAATAAACCTACCTAAGGAGACAAAAGACCTGTATGCAGAAAATAATAAGACACTGATGAAAGAAATTATAATGATACAAATAGATGGAGAGATATACCATGTTCTTGGATTGGAAGAATAAACATTGTGAAAATGACTCTACTACGCAAAGCAATCTACACATTCAATGCAATCCCTATCAAAATACCACTGGCATTTTTCACAGAACTAGAACAAAAAAATTCACAATTTGTATGGAAACACAAAAGACCCCACATAGCCAAAGCACTCTTGAGAATGAAAAATGGTGCTGGAGGAATTAGGCTCCCTGACATCAGACTATACTACAAAGCTGCATTAATCAAGTCAGTATGGTACTGGCACAGAAACAGAAAGGTAGATCAATGGAATAGGATAGAAAGCCCAGAGATAAACCCATGCACATATGGTCACCTTATCTTTGATAAAGGAGACAGGAATGTACAGTGGAGAAAGGATAGCCTCTTCAAAAAGTGGTGCTGGGATAACTGGACAGGTACACGTAAAAGTATGAGATTAGATCACTCCTTAACACCATACACAAAAATAAGCTCAAAATGGATTAAAGGCCTAAATGTAAGGCCAGAAACTATAAAAGTCTTAGAGGAAAACATAGGCAGAACACTCTATGATATAAATCACAGCAAGATCCTTTTTGACCCACCTCCTAGAGAAATGGAAATAAAAACAAAAGTAGACAAATTGGACCTAATGAAACTTCAAAGATTTTGCACAGCAAAGGAAACCATAAACAAGACCAAAAGACAACCCTCAGAATGGGAGAAAATATTTGCAAATGAAGCAACGGACAAGGGATTAATCTCCAAAATTTATAAGCAGCTCATGCAGCTCAATAATAAAAAAACAAACAACCCAATCCAAAAATGGGTAGAAGACCCAAATAGACAATTCTCCATAGAAGTTATACATTCTGCCAAGGAACACATGAAAGAATGCTCAACATAATTAATCATTAGAGAAATTCAAATAAAAACTACAATGAGATATCATCTCAAACCAGTCAGAATGGCCATCATCAAAAATCTAGAAACAATAAATGCTGGAGAGGGTGTGGAGGAAAGGGAAAACTCTTGCACTGCTGGTGGGAATGTGAATTGGTTCAGCCACTATGGAGAACAGTATGGAGGTTCCTTAATAAACTACAAATAGAACTACCATATGACCCAGCAATCCCACTACTGGGCATATACCCTGAGAAAACCATAATTCAAAAAGAGTCATATACCAAAATGTTCATTGCAGCTCTATTTACAATAGCCCAGAGATGGAAACAACTTAAGTGTCCATCATTGGATGAATGGATAAAGAAGATGTGGCACATATATACAATGGGATATTACTCAGCCATAAAAAGAAACGAAATTGAGCTGTTTGTAATGAGGTGGATAGACCTAGAATCTGTCATACAGAGTGAAGTAAGTCAGAAAGAGAAAGAGAAATACCGTATGATAACACATATATATGGAATTTAAGAAAAAAAATGTCATGAAGAACCTAGGGGTAATACAGGAATAAACACACAGACCTACTAGAGAATGGACTTGAGGATACTGGGAGGGGGAAGTGTAAGCTGTGACAAAGCAAGAGAGAGGCATGGACATATATACACTACCAAACATAAAATAGATAGCTAGCGGGAAGCAGCCGCATAGCACAGGGAGAACAGCTCGGTGCTTTGTGACCACCTATAGGGGTGGGATAGGGAGGGTGGGAGGGAGGGAGACACAAGAGGGAAGAGATATATTAACATATATATATGTATAGCTGATTCACTTTGTTATAAAGCAGAAACTAACACACCATTGTAAAGCAATTATACTCCAATAAAGATGTTAAAAAAAAACAAAGGAAAGTGAAAAACAAATACCGTATACCATCACATATATATCGAATCTAAACAAAAAATAGTTCTGAAGAACCTATGAGCAGGACAGAAATAAAGATGCAGATGTAGAGAATGGATTTGAGGATATGGGGAGGGGGAAGTGTAAGCTGGGACGAAGTGAGAGAATGACATGGACATATATACACTACCAAATGTAAAATAGATAGCTATTGGGAAGCAGCTGCATAGCACAGGAAGATCAGCTCAGTGCTTTGTGACCACCTAGAGTGGTGGGATTGTGAGGGTATGAGGGACACACAAGAGAAAGGAGATATGGTGATGTGTGTATGTGTATTTCTGATTAACATTGTTGTAAAGCAGAAACTTACACACCATTGTGAAGCAATTATACTCCAATAAAGATGTTAAAAAAAACCAAAATCTTACTGAAGAGTTATATGCCTAGTTTCCCTGCCTTCATTCTTCCCACATTTTCTAATCTACTTGTCACATTTATGTCCTAAGTAATCTTTCTGTAGTAAAACTCTGATATTACTCTCCTGCTTGAAAATCTTCAATGGCTCCTTATTAACTACAGAATTACACGTAAATACCTGAGCCTTGCTTTGAAGACTTCCCAAAAGATCTGTCATCACCTTGTTTTCAATATTACCTTCATTTATTCTCCCCTTTATGTACCTGTCAAGGGGAAACCAGTACTAGTTTTAAACAGGGGAAATGAGAGAAAGAATCAGATTTGCATTTTTTGAAATGCCACTGTATTTGCAGTGAGAAGAAGAAATTTGAAGCAGGAAATACTAAAGGCCGAGATGTTATTCAGTTATTCATTCAATCAATATTAATTGAATACCTACTATGAACTTGGCTCAGTGCTATGTACCAGAGAAACACCAGACACCAGACTAGACAGATCCTGACCCTAATAGAATTTATATTCTACTATGGGAGGGGAAGAAAGACATTAAATAAATGTAATAAACTAGGACATTTGTCAATATGTTAGAAGTAGATAAGAGATATTGAAAAATGAACACAAATAAAGCAGTGCAAGGGAGGTTAAGAGTGTTGGGAATAGGATGTAAGGGGAAAATTGCGGTTTTAAATATGTTGGTCAGAATAGTCCTCATTGAAAAGATGGCATTTGAGCAAAAACTTGAAAGAGACAAGAGAATTAACCTTATAACTATTTGGGGAAGAAATATTCATGGTAAGGGTTGCGGGATACTTAAAGCAAAAAAAACTAAGACATGAGTGGCCTGATATAGTCAAGAAAAAACAAAGAAGCCTGCATATCTGAAAGATAATTGTCAAGGAGGAATCCAGTAAGAGAGGAGGTAAAGGAAACCAGAAATTGTAAATAAGAAGGTTAATATAACAAAAACTATAGATGCACATTTTCTCTCTTTCGCTCACAGCTTCTTTAAAGCACAAAATTTTATAAAGTAATTTTATTAATGTATGGTTGGATTTGTAATATATATAGATGTAATATGTATACATATAAATGACAAATATGAGGGGAAAGGGCTATATAGAAGTAACATTTCTACATCTAACTGGAATTAAGTTAGTATAAAGCTGAAGTAGATTTTGATAAGTTAAGATGTACATGGTAAGGTATAGAACAGCTACTAAGAAAATAACTTAAAAAATAGTGAAAATAAACATGAAAGGAATCAAAATGTTAACTAGAAAATATACACTTAATACAAAAGAAAGAAGTAAAGGAGGAATAAAAAAAAGACATGAACCATATAGAAAAAAAGAAATGGCAGATGTAAATACAACTAAATCAATAATAACATTAAATGTAAATGTGTTAAACAATATAATTAAAAGGCAGAGATTTTCAGACTGGATAAAAAATAAATTCCAACTGTAGGCTGCCTACAAGGGATTCATATTAGATTCAAAGATTCAAATATGTTGAACGTAAAAATATGGAAAATTGTAGATCTTGAAAGCAACAATATAAGAAAGCTGAAGAGTCTAAACAAATACCAGACAAATTTGACTTTGAAACAAAAATGTTCCTGGAGATTAAGAGGGACATTTATGATAAAATTATCAATCCATGAGAAAGACATATATAATTAAAAACACATATGCACCCAATAACAGAACTCCAAAATATTTGAAGCAAAAACTGACAGAAATAAAAGGAGAAATAGACAACTCAACAATAATAGCTAGAAATGTCAGTACCCAATTTTCCATAATAGATAGAATGAGTAGGCAAAAAATCAATAAGGAAATAGAAGGCTTAAAGAACACTGTAAACCAATTCAAACTAAAAATATCTATGGAACACTTCATCCAACAACAATAAAATATACACTCTCCTAAGTGCACATTGTACATTATCCAGGATAGACTATAGACTAGGCCATAAAACAAACCACAATAAATTTAACAGGGTTGAAACCATACAATGTATGTTCTCTGACCACAAAAGAATGAAATTAAAAATCACCAGAAAGAAAATTGGGGGAAAAAATTCTCTAAAACAAGCAATGAGTTAAAGAAGAAGTCAGAGGGCAATTAGAAAATATTATAAGTATAAACAAGCACAACATAATGAAATAAAATATGGTTAAAATGGTACTTAACAGGAAATTTGTAGCTGTAAACAACCATATTTGAAAAAAGTTCTTAAGTCAATTAACCTAGCTTTCCACCTTAAGACACTGGAAAAAGAATGGCAAAGTAAATGTAAATAAAACATAATGAACTTATTTACAAAACAGAAATAGAGTCACAGATGTAGAAAACAAACTTATAGTTACTGGGGGGAAAGGCAGGGGGGTAAATTGGGAGATTGGGATTAACATATACACACCACAATGTGTAACATAGATAACTAATAAGGACCTACTGTATACCACAGGAAACTCTACTCAATACTTTGTAATGACCTATATGGAAAATAATCTAAAAAAGAGTGGATATAGGATATATGTATAACTGATTCACTTTGCTGTACACCTGAAACTAACACAACATTGTAAATCAACTATACTCCAATTAAAAATTAAAAAGAAATAAAGTCTAAAAAGGAAAATAAATGCCTTTGTTAATATATTGCAACTCTCTTAGTACAACCTATATATGGTGAAGAATAAAAGAGTAGAAATCATAAAAAAACATAATGAAAGAAATCAACGTAAATAGAAATTAGTGAAAAGGAAAATAGGAAGACTATAGAGAAAACCAATAAAACTGAAGTTGGTTCTTGGAAAAGATAGACAAAATTGAAAAACCTTTAGCTAGTTTGAATAAGAAACAATGAAAGAAGATTGAAATTTACTATAATTAGGAATGACAGGATATTACTACCAAACTTACAGAAATAAAAAAAAAGGATTATAAGGGGAATAGTATAAAAGTTGTATCCTAATGAATTAGATACCTTAGATGAATTTGACAAATACGTAGGAAAACCAAAACTACCAAAACAGACTCAAGAAGAAACAGAAAATCTGCATAGATCTACAATGAAAGATTGAATTAATAATTTTAAAAAGACTACCTACAAAGAAAAGCCCAAGGTCAGATTATTTCGTTGGTGGATTCTACCAGATATTTCAAGGAGAAATAAATCTAATACCTTAAAAACTCTTCAAAAACTAGACTAGGAAACCCTTCCCAACTTTTTCTGTGAGGCCAGTTTGTTCTGATAACAAAGCCAAAGACTTTACAAGAAAACTACAAACCAATATCTCTTATGAATATAGGCCAAAAAATCCTCAATAAAATATTAACAGACTGAATCCAGAAGTATGTAAAAAGGATTAGACACAATGACCGATTGGGGTTTATTTTAATACCAAGAATGCAAGGTTGGTTTAACATCAAATATCAGTTAATGTAATGCAGCATTATCAACAGGCTAAAAGACAAAGATCACATGATATTTCAATCAAAAGAAAAAAAGAGTTTGATAGAATCCAAAGTCCCTGCATGTTAAAAATACTCATAAAACTGGAAAAAATGGGAACTTCCTTATCCTGATAAAGGGCATCTACCAAAACACCACAGATAACATCATACTTAATGGTGAAAGACAGAATGTTTTCCCCTTAAATCAGGAGGAAGACAAAGCTGTCCACTTTCACCATTTATATTCAACATGTACTAGGGATTCTAGCCCAGGAAATTAAGCAAGGAAATGAAATAGAAGTTGTCCAGATTGTAAAGGAAGAAGTCTATTCACAGATGACATAATTTTATATGTACAGGAAATACAAAGAAATAAACTAAAATACAATTAAACCTATAAACAAGTTATGCAAGGTTGCAGAATACAAGATCAATACACAAAAATTAACTGTATTTCCAAACGTTGAAATGAACAATCTAATAATTAAATTAACAAAATAATTCCACTTACAATAGCATCAAAAATAAACTACTTATGATAATTTAGCAAAGAAGTGAAAAACACACTCTAAAAACCATAAAACATTGTTGAAAAACACATAGAAGCAGAAAGTATTAATAGAATGGTGGTTGCCAGCAGTTGGAGAGAGGGGGAAATAGAGAGTTGCTGTTCAATGGGTTCAACATTTCAGTTATGCAAGATGAATAAATTCTAGAGATCTGCTGAACAACATTGTGCCTATAGTTAACAATAGTATACTGTACACTTAAAATTTGTTAAAAGGGTAGATATCATGTTAAGTGTCTTTACCATAATAAAAAAGTTGAAAGAAATTAAAGAAAATCTAAGTAAATGAAAATATATACCATGATTATGGATTAGAAGACAATATTGTTAACATGGCAATACTACTCAAATTGATCTACAGATTCTGCACAATCCTGATCAAAATACCAACTGACTTCTTTGCAAGAGTTGACAAGCTGATGCTAAAATTCATATGAAAATTCAAATGATGTAGAATGACCAAAGAATTTTGGAAAAAAAATGTTAATGGAGTTGAACTTAACCAATTTCAAAATTTATTACAAGCCTATAGCAATCAAGATAGTGTAATACCAGCATAAATATCTATATATAGAGAGACAGATATACCAACAGATCATAACTGATAATCCAGAAATAGATTCTCAGGTTTACATAAAATAGACTTTAGTCAAAGGTACCAAAATAATTCAATGAGGGAAAAAATTGTTTTATCTATAACTAGTGTTGGTACAACTGGATATCCATATGTAAAGGAATGAATTTGGAGCCTTTACCTAGCACCATAAACAAAGATTAAATCAATATAGGTCAAAGAACTTAATGTTAGAGCTATCACTATAAAACTTTTAGAAGAAAAGCTGTGGCACAATTTTGCAAAGTTGGATTATTTCTGAAAATATAAGCAAAATTGACAAAACTTGAATGAAATTGAAGAAGAAACAGAGAGAAGATACCCCAAAAGCTCAATTACTTTTGTTTTTATTTCTATTGCCTTGGGAGACTAACCTAAAAAACATTGGTATGGAGTGCTGCATGGTGGTGGCAGTGGGGAGAGAAATAGAGGCCATGGGTGTGCTGCCAGTGCTGCTGCAGAAGCTGCTAGTACTGTGGGACAGCTGTGCCTTTGCATTTGAACCCATCACCTGTGTGGGATTTTCCATCACCATCCAGCCACTCATCCAGGCCTGGTACCAAGCAGGGACCTCAGTGCTAAAATAGAAATCCTTTAAGGGGAGGAGACAAAATGGCAGGGTAGGAGGAAGTGAGCTCATCCCTTCTTATGGAAACACCAAGTTCACAACTAACTGCTGAACAACCACCAACAAAAAAATGCTGGGAGCTACTGAAAAAGGTACATCCAAAGACAAAGACAAAGACATCCAAAGACAAAGAAGGAACCACAACAAGAAGGTAAGAGGGGCACAATCATGATAAAATCAAATCCCATACACACCAGGTGAGGGATGCATGAACTGGAAAATAATTATATCACAGAAGTTGTCCCACAAGATTGAAACTTCTGGGTCCCACATCAGACTCCTCAGCCTAGGGGTCTAGCAAGAGGAAAAAGAGCCCCAGATAATCTGGCTTTGAAGGTGAGTGGGGTTAGATTGTGGAATTCAACAGGATTGGGGTATTGAAACTCCACTCTTGGAGGGCACACACAGGGTCCTGTGCACACCAGGGTCCTGTGCACACCAGGACCCAGGGAAAAAGTGGTGACCTCATAAGAGACTGGGCCAGACTTACCTGATAGAATTTGATGTCCTTCTGCACAGGTGGGGAGTGGCTGTGACTCACTATGGAGACAAGGACACTGGCAGTGGCAGTTTTAGGGAGTACTCATTTACGTGAGCCCTCTTGGAGGCCACCATTCTTTTACAAAGACCTGGCCCCACCAAAGAGCCTGTAGGCTCCAGTGCTGGGACACCTCAGGCTAAACAACAAACATGGCAGGAACACAGTCACACCCATCAGCAGAAAGGCTGCTTAAATTAGTAAACAGTTGCCTGATAAACACACCCCCCAACACAGCCCTGCCCACCAGAAGGACAAGACCCAGCTCCACCCACCTGTGGGCAGGTATCATTCCCTCCCACAGGGAAGCTTGCATGAGCATCATAAACAGACTTATCCACCAGGGGGCAGAAAGAAGAAGCAAGAAGAACTACAACCCTGAATTATGTGGAATGGAAACCAAAATCACAGAAAGCTGGACAAAATGAGATGGCAGAGGAATAAGTCCCAGCTGAAGGAACAAGATAAAACCTGGAATAACAGCTAAGTGAAGTGGAGATAGGCAATCTACCTGAAAAAGAATTCACAGTAATGATAGTAAAGATGATCCAAGAACTTGGAAAAGGAATGGAGGCACAGATCAAGAAGATATTAGAAATGTTTAACAAAGACCTAGAAGAACTAAAGAACAAAAAAACAGAGATGACCAATACAGTAACTGAAAGAAAAAATACACTACAAAGAATCAATAGCAAAATCACTGAGGGAGAAGAAGAGATAAGTGACCTGGAAGGCAGAATGGTGGATATCACTTCCATGGAACTGAATAAATTTTAAAAAAATGGAAAGAAATGAGGACAGTCTTAGAGACTTCTGGCACAACATTGAATGCACCAATATTTACTTTATAGGGGTCCCAAAAGGAGAAGAGAAAAAGAGAAGACATGAGAAAATATTTGAAGAGATAATAGATGAAAATTTCTCTAACATGGGAAAGCAAACAGTCACCCAAGTACAGGAAATGCAGAGTCCCATACAGGATAAATGCAAGGAGGAATACACTGAGATGCTTAGTGATCAAATTGACAAAAATTAAAGACAAAGAAAAAATATTAAAAACAACGTGGGAAAAGAAACAAATAATGTACAAGGAAACTCCAATAAGGTTATCAACTGTTTTCTCAGAAGAAACACTTCAGGCCAGAAGGGGTTGGCATGATACACTTAAAGTGATGAAAGGGAAAACCCTACAACCAAGGATACTCTACCCAGCAAGACAGTCATTCAGATTGACAGAGAAATCAAAAGCTTTACAGACAGGCAAAAGCCAAGAGAATTCAGAACCACTGGACCAGATTTGCAACAAATGCTAAAGGATCTTCTCTAGGTGAAAAAGAAAAGGCCACTACTAGAAACAAGAACATAATGAATGGAAAAGCTTACCAGTAAAGGCAAACATATGGTAAAGGTAGGAAATCATCTGCATGCAAATGTGACATCAAAACCAACAATTGTGAAAAGAGAAGAGCACAAATGCAAGATATTGGAAATGCATTTGAAATTAAAAGACCAGTAACTTAAAACAATCTTGTGTATATACAGACTGCTAGATCAAAACCTCATGGTAACTGCAAACCAAGAATCTATGATAGATACATACACACAAATGAAAAAGGAATCCAAATACAAAACTCGTGTTAGTCATCAAATCCCAAGAGAAGAGAACAAAAGAGGAAGGGAAGAAAAAAGACTACGAAAATAAATCCAAAACAATTTAACAAAATGTCAATAAGAACATTCATGTCAGTAATTACCTTAAACATAAACAAAATAAATGCTCTGACCAAAATACATAGACTGGCTGAATGGATGCAAAAACAAGACCTGTATATATGTTATCTACAAGAGACCCACTTCAACCTAGGGACACATACAGACTGAAAGTGAGGGGATGGAAAAATATATTCCTTGCAAATGGAAATGTTAAAAAAGCTGGAGTAGCAATACGCATAGCAGACAAAATAGAATTTAAAATAAAGAATATTATAAGGGACAAAGAAGAATAGTACATAATGGTCAAGGGTTCAATCCAAGAAGAAGATATAACAATTGTAAATATATATGAACCTGACATAGGAGTACTGCATTATATAAGGCAAATGCTAACAGTGGCAAAGGGAGAAATCAACAGCAACACAGTAATAGTGGGGGATTTTAACACCCCATTTTCATCAATGGGCAGATCATCCATACAGAAAATTAATAAGGAAACACAGGCCTTAAAGGACATATTAGACCAGATGGACTTAATGGTTATTTTTAGAGCATTCCAACCAAACAGCAAAATACATAATCTTTTCAAGTGGAAAAGAATGGAACATTCTCCATAATTGGTCACATGGACCACAAAGCAAGCCTTGGTAAATTTAAGAAAATTGAAATCATATCAAGCACCATTTCTGACAACAGCACTATGAGATTTAAAAACAACTACAAGAAAAAAACTGTAAAAGCAACAAACAAGTGGAGGCTAAACAATATGCTACTAAACAACTGATTGATCACTGAATAAATCAAAGAGGAGATCAAAAATACCTGCAGACAAATGAAAACAAAAGCATGATGATCCAAAACCTATGGGATGCAGCAAAAGCAGTTTCAAGAGGGAAGTTTATAGCAATACAATCCTACCTTAGGAAACAAGAAAAATCTCAAGTAAACAACCTGACCTTACACCTAAAGCAACTAAAAAAAAAAATAGCAAACAAAACCCAAAGTTAGCAGAAGGAAATAAATAAAGATCAGAGCAGAAATAAATGAAATAGATTTGAAAAAAACAATAGCAAAGATCAATGAAACTAAAAGCTGCTTCTTTGAAAAGATAAACAAAATTGATAAACCTTTAGCAGGACTCATCAAGTAAAAGAGGGAAAGGGCTCAAATCAATAAAATTAGAAATGAAAAAGGAGAAGTTACAAAAACATCACAGAAATACAAAAGATCATGAGTCTATTATAAGAAACTATACATCAATGAAATGGAGAATCTGGAATAAATTGACAAATTCTTAGAAAAGTACATCTCCAAATATTTAACCAGGAAGAAATAGCAAATATGAATAGACCAATCACAAGTACTGAAATTGAACCTGTGATTTAATAACTCTCAACAAACAAAAGTCAAGGACCAGATGGCCTCACAGGCGAATTCTATCAAACATTTAAAGAAGAGTTAACACCTATACTTCTGAAACTATTCCAAAAAATTTCAGTGGAAGTAGCACTCCCAAACTCATTCTATAAGGCATGATCACCCTGATACCAAAACCAGACAAATATATCAGTAAAAAAGAAAATTACAGGCTAATATCACTGATGAACATAGATGCAAAAATCCTCAACAAAATACTAGCAAACAGAATCCAACAACACATTAAAAGTATCATAAATCACAATCAAGTGGGATTTATCCCAGGGATGCAAGGATTTTTCAATATTAGCAAATCAATCAGTGTGATACACCACATCAACCAATTGAAGTAAAAACCCATATGATCATCTCTATAGATGCAGGAAAAGTTTTTGAAAAAAAGTAACATCGAAAAAAAAAAAAAAAAAAAAAAAAAAAGTAACATCGATTTATGATAAAAACTCTCCAGAAAGTGGGCATAGAGGGAACATACCTCAACATAATAAAGGCCATATATGACAAACCTACAGCTAAAGTCAAACTCAACAGTGAAAAGCTGAAAGCATTCCCTCTAAGATCAGGAACAAGATAAGAATGTGCACTCTTGCCACTTTTATTCAGCATAGCTTTGGGAGTCCTAGCTATGGCAATCACAGAAGAAAAAGAAATAAAGGTAATCCAAATTGGAAAAGAAGAAGTGAAACTGTCACTGTTGTTGTCTTTAGTTTGGTAGTGTTATGTTGAGGATTTTTTGTGTCTATGTTCATTGGTGATATTGGCTTTTAATTTCCTTTTTTTGTGGTGTCTTTGTCTGATTTTGTTATCAGGGTGATGGTGGGCTTATAGAATGAGTTTGAGAGTGTTCCTTCATCTGCAATTTTTTGGAAGACTTTCAGAAGGGTAGGTGTTAACTCTTTAAATATTTGATATAATTCGCCTGTGAAGTCATCTGGTACTGGACATTTGGTTTTCTGGATTTTTTTTTTTTTTCGGTACACGGGCCTCTCACTGTTGTGGCCTCTCCTGTTGCAGAGCACAGGCTCCGGACGCACAGGCTCAGTGGCCATGGATCACAGGCCCAGCCGCTCCACGGCATGTGGGATCTTCCCAGACCGGGGCATGAACCCACATCTCCTGCATTGGCAGGCAGACTCTCAACCACTGCGCCACCAGGGAAGCCCTGGAAAATTTTTTATCACAGTTTCAATTTCACTACTTGTGATTGGTCTGCTCATATTCTCTATTTTTTCCTGGTTCAGTCCTGGAAGCTTGTAGCTTTCTAATGATTTGTTCAGTTATTCTAGTGTGTCCATTTTATTTGTGTTTAGTTGCTTGTAGTAGTCTCTTATGGTCCTTTGAATTTATGTGGTGTCCATTGTAACTTCTCCTGTTTCATTTCTAATTTTATTGATTTGAGTCTTCTCCCTTTTTTCCTTGATGTGTCTGGCTAAATATTTCTCAATTTTGTTTATCTTCTCATAGAACAAGCTTTTAGTTTCATTGACTTTTGCTATTGTTTTCTTCATCTCTATTTCATTTATTTCTGCTCTGATCTTTATGATTTCTTTCCTTTTACTAAGTTTGGGTTTTGTTTGTTCTTCTTTCTCTAGCTGCTTTAGGTGTAAGGTTAGTTTTTTTTTTAAAGATTTTTCTTGTTTCTTCAGTTCATAATATATTGCTATAAACTTCCCACTTAGAAGTGCTTTTGATGCATTCCATAAGTTTTGGGTCATCGTGGTTTTGTTGTCATTTTTCTCTAGGTATTTTTAAATTTTCTCTTTGATTTTTTCAGTGAACAATTGGTTACTTAATTATATATGGTTTAGCCTCTATGTATATATGTTTTTTACACTTTTTCCTGTAATTGATTTCTAATCTCATATCATAGTGGTCAGAAGAGACGCTTGATATGATTTCAATTTTCTTAAATTTACTGAGGCTTGATTTGTGACCCAAGATGTGATCTCTCCTGGAGATTGTTCTATATGAACTTGAGAAGATTTATTCTGCTGGTTTCAGATGGAGTGTCTTATAGATATCAATTAAGTCTATCTGGTTTAATGTGTCATTTAAGGCTTGTGTTTCCTTATTAATTTTCTGTCTGGATGATCTGTCCATTGGTGTAAGTGGGATGTTAAAGTCCCCCACTATTATTGTGTTAATCATCAATTTCCCCTTTTATGGCTGTTAGCATTTGCCTTACATATTGATGTACTCATATGTTGGGTGCATATATATTTACAATTATTATATCTTCTTCTTTGATTGATCCCTTGATCATTATGTAGTGTCCTTTCCTGTCTCTTGTAACAGTTCTTATTTTAAATTCTATTATGTCTGATATGAGTATTTCTACTCCAACTTTTTAAATTTCCATTTGCATTTAATATTTTTTTCATCCACTCAGTTTCAGTCTGTATGTGTCCCTAGGTCTAAAGTGGGTCTCTTGTTGACAGCATATATATGGGTCTTATTTTTGTATCCATTCAGCAAATCTCTGTCCTTTTGTTGGAACATTTAATCCATTTACATTTAAGATAATTATCCATACACATCTTCCTATTGCCATTTTTTTTAACTGTTTTCTGTTTCTGTCTGTAGGTCTTTTTTCTTCCCTTGCTCTTTTGCTCTCTTCTCTTTTGTTTCCCACCTAGAGAAGTTAATTTAGCATCTGTTGTAAAGCTGGTGTGGTGTGCTGAATTCTCTTAGCTTGTCTGTAGATCTTCTGATTTCTCCCATGAATCTGAATGAGAGCCTGCTGGGTAGGGTATTCTTGGTTATAGGGTTTTTCCTTTGATCACTTTAAATATAACATGACACTCCCTTCTGGCCTGCAGAGTTTCTGCTGAAAAATCACCTGATAACCTTATGTGGATTCCCTTGTATGTTATTTACTGCTTTCCTTTGTTGCTTTTAATATTTTTTTATTTGCATTTAATTTTTGTTAATTTGATTAATGTGTCTTGGTATGTTCCTCCTTGGATTTATCCTATACGGGACTCCCTGTGCTTCCTGTACTTAGATGACTATTTCTTTTCCTTTTTTAGGAAAGTTTTTGACTATGACCTCTTCAAATATTTTCTCTGGCCCTTTCTCTTTTTCTTCTTCTTCTGGCAACCTTATAATTCAAATGTTCGTTCATTTAATGTTGTCCCAGATGTCTCTAAGACTGCCCTCATTTCTTTTCATTCTTCTTTATTCTGTTCTGTGGCAATGATTTCCATGATTCTGTCTTCCAGCTCACTTACCCGTTCTTCTGCCTCAGTTATTCTCCTATTGATTCCTTCTAGTATATTATTCATTTCAATATTATATTGTTGATCTCTGTTTGTTCTTTAGTTCTTCTAGGTTTTTGTTTAACATTTCTTGTTTCTTCTCAATCTGTGCTTGCATTCTTTTTCAGAGATCTTGGATCATCTACTATCATTATTCTTAATTCTTTTTCAGGTAGATTGCCCATGTTGTTCTTGTAGATTTTTATTTACTCTTTTGTTTGCAAAATATTTATTTGTCTTATCATTTTGGCAAACTTACTGTGTGATCTCCTTTTTGCAGGTGGCAGGATCATAGTTCCTCTTGCTTCTGGTGTCTGCCTCCTGGTGCATGAAGTTTGTCCAGAGGTGTGGGCTCTTATCCCCTTTATATGGGGTTTGACTGGTGTTGTGGTGATCAGAACCTGCCCTGGATATTGAGTGGGGTCTCCCCTTTGTTCTGTGGTTGTCACGGCCCTGTCAGAGGCAGTGTCTGCTCCATATCTGTTGGAGTAAAGTTCCCCAAATCTGTTTCTTAGCTGTGTTTCTGATCTGCTGTGAGAGGTAGATGGATTGAATCACTCCCACTTGCAAAGAGCCACTGAGTATTCCTCCTCTGGAGCTGTTCACCTGTGAATTTTCTCTGCTGTGTCCCTTTCTGCCATTGTGTTGGATCACAAAGTACAGTGTTGTTTGCACTGCTCTCAATCCCACCTTAAAGGTGGGTATGACAGCAATTGGCCCTGGTGACTCTCACGTGTAGTTTTCATCAGGCCGCCAGTACAGATCCACTGAGATCAGGTCCCAGGACTCCTGTAGTCGTGCACCTGGACCTTCTATGGGAGCTATGAAGGCAGCTCAGACTCTGTCCTATCCCAACCCCCATGTGTACATGTCCACAAAGCCCACAGCTGCTAAAGCTGGGCCCATCCAAGCTGCAGAAACACTTGTCTTTTCAGATGTTTTGCAGTGCTCAATTTAGGATGCAATCAGTGGAGGTGTAATGCTGTGATTTCACGCAGCCGTGTGGAGAGATTTTGTCTCTTCTTCCTTAGTTGCACGGTCCCTGTGGCTCAGCTGTGGTTTTAGCTCCACCTCTTCATGTGTTCCTCCCACCGGAGCCTGCTCTAGAATTTGCCAGAGCACAGGAGCCCATCAGGAAGGAAGGAGCCGATGCGGTGATTAGGGCAAGCTTGTCACCCAGGGTGGTGGGTGTGGGCAGAAGTGACTTTGGCAAGTCCGCACAAGTCAGCTCTGGCATGAGCCCTCCTTAGTGCCTGTGGCGGCAGGGACTGCTGTGTGAAGAGAGTCTGCAATGGTGGCCCTGCCCTTTGCACGTTATTCAACAATGGCACTTTGCTTCTGTGATGGGCTGGGCTGCCTCCACAAGAATTCCTGTTTGTGGAACCCCTCACTCCCATCCCCTCAGGCTGTTTCCTCACAACTAATAGCATTTTCCTCACAGGGTCTGCTCTCCAAACCCCAGTTCCAGCACCCAGGCCCATGCACACTGGCAGACTTCCGTCTCAGGCTGGGGTGTGCAGGGCTGTGGCATGTACTATTGTGTAGGTCTCACTCTGTTCTGCCTGCCACTGACTGGTTTCTGGGCCCTTTGTCAAGCCCCTGAAGCTCTCCCTTCTGTCCCAGCTGATCTTCCCACCAGTGAGAAGTCCTCCCCAGATGCGGGAACCTCTCCTCACTTTCAGCTCCCCACCAAGGGTGCAGGTCCCATCCTTCTTCTTTTCCTCTTTCTTTTCCCTTCTTTCGTTCATCCTACCCAGTTATATGAGGACCTTTATTGTCCTTTTAGGTGTCCGAGGTCCTCTGCTAGTATTCAGCAGGTGCTCTGTGAGAATTGTTCCATTTGTAGATGTATTCTTGATGCGTTTGTAGGGAGAAATGAACTGCATGTCCTCCTACTCCTCTGACTTCTTGGAAACTCCTGTCACTGTTCGTTGATGACATGATACTCTACATAGAAAATCATAAAAATGCTACCAGAAAACTGCTAGCACTCATCAATGAATTTGGTAAAGTTGCAGGATACAAAATAAATACACAGAAATCTGTTACATTTATATACACTAACAATGAAATATCAGCCCAAGAAATTTAAGAGGCAATCCCATTTACCATTGCTTAAAAAAGAATAAAATACCTAGGAATAAACCCACCTAAGTGGGCAAAAGGCGTATACTCTGAAAACTATGATGCTGATGAAAGAAACTGAAGATGACACTAACAGATGGAGAGATATACCATGTTCCTGGACTGGAAGAATTGACATTGTCAAAATGACTGTACTACCCAAGGCAATCTAGACATTCAGTGCAATCTTTATCAAATCACAAGTGGCATTTTTCACAGAACTAGAACAAAAAAGTTCTTAAAATTTGAATGGAGACCCAAAAGACCCCAAATAGCCAAAGCAACCTTGAGAAAGAAAAATGGAGCTGAAGGAATCAGGCTCCCTGACTTCAGACTACTACAAAGCTACAGTAATCAAAACAGTATGTTACTGGCACAAAACCAGAAAGATAGATCAATGGAACAGGATACAAAGCCTGGAAATAAACCCATGCCCCTATGGTCAATTAATCTATTTATGACAAATGAGGCAAGACTATACAATGGAGAAAAGACAGTGTCTTCAATAAATGGTGCTGGGAAAACTGGACAGTTACATGTAAAAAAATGAAATTAGAACATTCTTTAACCTTGAGAAATGGAATAATGCCTGCCATATCCATAAACAAAGGATGTCATAGTCATCAGCAAGTACAGCCACTACCAACAGTGAGCTTGTGAGCCCTGAGGAAACTCAGGATCTGAAAACACAGCATACTGGCCTCAGATAGCTCAGGTGCATATCAATATTATGATTTCAGTAAGACCAGACTCTTGCATGTTCCCATATATAGATAAGGGCTAAATTCCTTAACAAGATTTCTAGTTTTCTTTAGTCAACAATAATGTTTTGACTTTCAGACTACCTGCCCTTTGTTTCAAAACTCCTACATATTCTGGCTCCCCCTTCACTTCCTTGGAGCAGTTCTTTCATGGTTACATGAGATGCTGCCTCTTGGGCTTGAAGTCTTAAAATTTTCCAACAAATAAAACATAACTCTCAACTTTTAAGTTGTGCATCTAATTTTTTAGTCATAGTTATGGTGACTAGGAAGGGACCCAGAGCAGACTCCTCTCCCTTGCATGAACTTTGTGAGGATCAGGAGCCTTGGTACCAGCAGAGGCCTCTTGTGCCTATCTGCCTTCTTGGGGAATCCAGAAGAATTTGGGTGAATCTCTCTTGATTCTAGGATCTCCCATTATTGGTTGATGATCATAAGTTTTATTTGGTGGGGGAATTGGTTATCCTTGAAACCTAGTTTCAAGAAGAGGTCCTTGAATTATCCTCAAAGGGCTGGGAAGATTTTGTTCAGTTAAACACTGAATAAAATTGGACTGGGTAATTAGGGGGAAGACTGGTCTGTCATTTTTCCTTGAATTGGCTACCTCAATAGAGTTTGTTAAAATAAAAAACTGAAATCTTATGAGAGCTTCTGAGCTCCCAAGAAGGGACTCTCTCTTCCTGGTTGGAAACAGCTTTCTCAGGCAACTGAGAAACTTGCAGGAGTGGTGGAGGCAAGACCTCTTGCTGCACATCAGCTATCCCTATAGGGAAATCATTCATTTAATTAACAACCTGCTCAACTGGGGACATAAATAAGAACTGGCAATTCTGAGATCTTAGCACCCGTGGTAGTCTTATAAGCCACTGGTAGAACCCAGGGCTTAAACAACTTTGGGACAAAGCCTAGAGAAGTTAAGCTCTCAAGCAGCACATTGGCCCACCACAGGATTATCACTAGCAATTTTTATTTTGATAAATCGACTTTAAAATGGGAAATAAAAGAAAGAGGGATGACAGGTTGCTAGCCTCCAACTAATACCCCAGCCAAGTTTATGTATGTACAAAACTTACAAGTACTTAATTAATTTGGAATTAAAGGAAATCTCTCCCTAAAAATAAAGGGGCTTTTTTTTTTATTGCATAAGCAGTTAAGTTTAAAAAGCTGGCTTGATAATAATATATTTTCAGAATTCTGATTTTAAACAAAGGCCTTCTAAGGGGAACTTGCATTTCTCTTTCCCTGTCTTTAAGATGTAAATGTTCTACCTGATCATCTTAGGATGTACTCTGTGTGTGTGCATGTGTGTTTTGAAAACTTGCCCTCTACCATACTATTTTTGAGAGTAGGCAAACAAAGGATCCTTTTAACTTGGAGAAACTTCTAAATTGGTGGATTTCTAGAGTGCTCTCATTATAAACAGCTGTTTTATTGGTACCTATAAAAACAAAAATCAAATTATAGGTGGAAAAGAGAAACATATCTAATGGCTTACCTAAGAACTTCTTTACTTTAAAACTAAGAAAAAAACGGTTTGGGAAGATTTAATTGTGGTCTTTGCTTCCCCTCAATGGGTCTTCAGATACTAATAGAAACATTAGAATAATTAATATTAACCAGTGCTGACTTAAAAAAAATACACAGTGTGAGAGTTATGAGTTCAGTTTTATTTGGGGCAAAATGAGGGCTATAGCCAGGAGACAACATTTCAGATAGCTCAGAGAAACTGCTCCAAAGAGGTAGGAGGGAAGGTCAGTATATATGTGATTTTGTGAAGGGGGAGTACATGCAATCAGGCACATATTTTTTGCAGAAGGTCTCATGAGGGTTACTGCTAGTCACAAGGAGCAGACGTCACCATGAAGGAACTTAGGGCTTTTCTAGATATGAGGAGATGTAAGAATTGGGCTCATAAAATCAGCTCCTGAATATATCTAACTATCTGAAGACATTTTCTGCCAGTTTTTCTCAGAGCACAAAGTGCCTCGTTCCTGATCTCCACCCTGAATTCCTTTCATGGCATGTTGAAGGTCAGCAGCTGTAGCAGCACCTGATCAAATTCTTGTAGTTGTAGATTGCAAGTGCCCATGGTAAGTGCCAATTTGTAGTTGATACCAAAAATAAAATAAAATAAAATAAACCTGTGAGGAAAGTCTACTTTTTCCAACAAGGTAGAAATTTTAAAAAATGACTCATCTCAAATGAATAAATCTTCAGATGTTTGTTTAAAATGAGATAAATAAAATAGATATTTCTGTGATTAAAACACAAAGTTTTGATGTTAGAGTACCTAAGCTTCAATGGCCCAAAAAGGACCCCTGCTGGTCCTCAACATTAAAAGCCAAACAAATCCACTCTGTTTTCCCCAGTTTAATATATATTATTAATATATATTAACTGGGAGGGGGAAGGGTAAGCTGGGATGAAGTGAGAAAGTAGCATTGACATATATACACTACCAAATGTAAAATAGATAGCTAGTGGAAAGCAGCTTCAAAGCACAGGGAGATCAGTTTGGTGCTTTGTGACCACCTAGAGGGGTGGGATGGGAGGGTGGGAGGGAGGTGCAAGAGGGAGGGGATATGGGGATATATGTATACATATAGCTGATTCACTTTGTTATACAGCAGCAATTAACACAACATGGTAAAGAAACTATATTCCAATAAAGATGTTAAAAAATTCAGTTAAGACCTTATTATGTCTGTTGCAAGGAAAATAATTTGATATCATGAAAGTTTAAAGTAAATGCAAATAAGATAAGAGCTTTTGGGTAAACTCTTTAAAATTAATTGTTTTAGAAATGTCTACTTAAAATGATTTCTCCAGATACTTGGTAACTTAGAGTCTAGAACTGTGCTAATTTAAGTGATGGAAGTTTATTGAATAGTTGGATCATTCCCATTAAAATAAGATACTGAGACATTACTGAACAGAGAAATTTAGAACTATTAATGAATATGTTTAGTTCCACCTTGAGGTGATTGGTGCCACCCTGAGCTGTTCTCTATATGAAAACAAATTTTTGTTTTAGAAATTATCACTGGTGGGCTTCCCTGGTGGCGCAGTGGTTAAGAATTTGCCTGCCAGTGCAGGGGACACGGGTTCGAGCCCTGGTCCCGGAAGATCCCACATGCTGCAGAGCAACTAAGTCTGTGCGCCACAACTACTAAGCCCGTGCACCACAACTACTGAAGCCTGTGCGCCTAGAGCCCGTGCCCCGCAACAAGAGCAGCAACCACGATGAGAAGCCCGCGCACTGCAACAAAGACCCAACGCAGCCAAAAAAAATAAATTAATTAATAAATTATTTTTTTTAAAAAAAAGAAATTATCACTGGTAATTATGTTCATTAGCATTCAATCCACAGAATGCTAATGTAAAAGATGGTTCATAATTGCTTACTTAGTTTTCACTAGAAAATAAGGTGTTTAAGAGTTGAGGATTCCAATTTAAACATGTGATTAAAGCTAATAGAAATAATATGGAAACATTTCAGTATACAGTAAGAAAGTAGAATGTGTATTTTCAGGAAACAAGGTATGAGGAATGGAATTACATTTTATTGAGGGAAAAGAAAAAAGTATGACAGAGCTGGTTGGTGTTTTTGGATGGAAAATTAAGGGACAGGCTGATATGGATACAGAAAGTGATGAAAGGTTGTGGAAAGGAACCCTGATAAAAAAAGTTTTATTCTTGCTTAGGATTAACTAAATTTAGATTGAAGTTAATTAAGTGACTGAATTTTGTTCTTAAGCTAGTACAAGACTGGAATTTGATTGCTCTCTCTGTTAGAGTACACCTTTTTAATAACAGATTGTGTGAGTTTCTGTGCCTTTAAGTGATCTGTATCTGTTTTTTTTTAATATTTTTGTAACATTGGTTAAATAAGTATTGTTTCACAGTGACCTATGATCCTATTGTGTTTTAAAACCTTTTTGATATTTTTAACAAGCTTTCCAAATATAAAACTAACTAAAGTTCTATTAGCTTCCAGCTGACTCTGGGATGCATCAAAGGAATCCTGAGACCTCTCAGAAAGGAATGCTAAACTAATTAGGTTTATTTGTTATGTTAAGTTACTTGAGAAACATTTTCAAGTGATTGGAGATGAACTTTAGGTTATATGTATGGATAAATATCATTAATGTAGATATTCCAAAATTTATATGGAATTCCTAACATCTGATATGCCCTAATATAAA
The DNA here is from genome assembly GCF_003676395.1 of Aethalodelphis obliquidens. Lineage (NCBI taxonomy): Eukaryota > Metazoa > Chordata > Mammalia > Artiodactyla > Delphinidae > Aethalodelphis > Aethalodelphis obliquidens. The sequence goes on along the minus strand of NW_020838036.1, from coordinate 5,311,046 downwards.
GTTTTCACTCATAGTTCTAGTTATTATCCTAAATCTTGTCACAGAAAATCCAAGTTTCTTGCTAATTGCATTGTACTCAAATCTTTAATCATGCTATTTTAAGTTTTGTCCATTAGAGACTATTATTATTTTACACTGATGCTTTCACAAAATGAAGGTCTTCAAGGAGACTCATATAAAGGACTTTTCTAACAAATAAAAATTTCTGATAACCTTTGGATAATACCACTGAACTGGGTAAGAATGACAAAACTCTAATGGAAAACCTGATGACTTCATCCAGATCAACAGGAATTAATTATATCGACTACATGAATTGATGAATATGATTTATAACTTTATGACTTTTTTGGAAAACATACTAGCTTTTTTTTAACATCTTTATTGGAGTATAATTGTTTATAATGACGTGTTAGTTTCTGCTTTACAACAAAATGAATCAGTTATATATATACATATGTTCCAACTTCTCTTCCCTCTTGCATCTCCCACCCTCCCACACTCCCTATCCCACCACTCAAGGCAGTCACAAAGCACCAAGCTTATCTCCCTGTGCTATGCGGCTGCTTCCCACTAGCTATCTACCATACGTTTGGTAGTGTATATATCTCCATGCCTCTCTCTCGCCTTGCCTTGTCACAGCTTACCCTTCCCCCTCCCCATATCCTCAAGTCCATTCTCAAGTAGGTCTGTGTCTTTATTCCTGTCTTAACTCTAGGTTCTTCATGACATCTTTTTTTTCTTAAATTCCATATATATGTGTTAGCATACGGTATTTCTCTTTCTCTTTCTGACTTACTTCACTCTGTATGACAGACTCTAGGTCTAACCACGTCATTACAAAGAGCTCAATTTCGTTTCTTTTTATGGCTGAGTAATATCCCATTGTACATATCTGCCACATCTTATTTATCCATTCATCCAATGATGGACACTTAGGTTGTTTCCATCTCCAGGCTATTGTAAATAGAGCTGCAACGAACATTTTGGTACAAGACGCTTTTTGAATTATGGTTTTCTAAGGGTATATGCCCAGTAGTGGGATTGCTGGGTTGTATGGTAGTTCTATTTGTAGTTTTCTAAGGAACCTCCATACTGTTCTCCACAGTGGCTGTATCAATTTACATTCCCAAAAACAGTGCAAGAGGGTTCACTTTTCTCCACACCCTCTCCAACATTCATTGTTTCTAGACGTTTTGATGATGGCCATTCTGACTGGTGTGAGATGATATCTCATTGTAGTTTTGATTTGCATTTCTCTAATGATTAGTGATGTTGAGCATTCTTTCATGTGTTTGTTGGGAGCCTGTATATCTTCTTTGGAGAAATGTCTATTTAGGCCTTCTGCCCATTTTTGGATCGGATTGTGTGCTTCTTTTTATTGAGCTGCATGAGCTGCTTATAAATTTTGCAGATTAATCCTTTGTCATTTGCTTCATTTGCAAATACTTTCTCCCATTCTGAGGGTTGTCTTTTGGTCTTGTTTGTGGTTTCCTTTGCTCTGCAAAAGCTTTGAAGTTTATTAGGTCCCATTTGTTTATTTTTGTTTCTATTTCCATTTCTCTAGGAGGTGGGTCAAAAAGGATCCTGCTGTGATTTATGTCATAGAGTGTTCTGCCTCTGTTTTCCTCTAACAGTTTGACAGTTTCTGGCCTTACATTTAGGTCTTTAATCCATTTTGAGCTTATTTTTGTGTATGGTGTTAGGGAGTTATCTAATCTCATACTTTTACATGTACCTGTCCAGTTATCCCAGCACCATTTATTGAAGAGGCTGTCTTTCTCCACTGTATATTCCTGCCACCTTTATCGAAGATAAGGTGACCATATGTGCATGGGATTATCTCTGGGCTTTCTATCCTGTTCCATTGATCTATCTTTCTATTTTTGTTCCAACACCATACTTTCTTGATTACTCTAGCTTTGTAGTATAGTCTGAAGTCAGGGAGCCTGATTCCTCCAGCTCCATTTTTCGTTCTCAAGATTTCTTTGGCTATTTGGTGTCTTTTGTGTTTCCATACAAATTGTGAATTTTGTTTTCTAGTTCTGTGAAAAATGCCAGTGGTAGTTTGTAGGGATTGCATTGAATCTGTAAATTGCTTTGGGTAGTAGAGTCATTTTCACAATGTTGATTCTTCCAATCCTAAAACATGGTGTATCTCTCCATCTATTTGTATCATCTTTAATTTCTTTCATCAGTGTTTTATAATTTTCTGCATACAGGTCTTTTGTCTTCTTATGTAGGTTTATTCCTAGATATTTTATTCTTTTTGTTGCAATGGTAAATGGGAGTGTTTTCTTGATTTCACTTTCAGATTTTTCATCATTAGTATATAGGAATGCCAGAGATTTCTGTGCATTAATTTTGTATCCTGCTACTTCACCAAATTCATTGATTAGCTCTAGTAGTTTTCTGGTAGCATCTTTAGGATTCTCTATGCATAGTATCATGTCATCTGCAAAGAGTGACAGCTCTACTTCTTCTTTTCCCATCTGGATTCGTTTTATTTCCTTTTATTCTCTGATTGCTGTAGCTAAAACTTCCAAAACTATGTTGAATAAGAGTGGTGAGAGTGGGCAACCTTGTCTTCTTCCTGATCTTAGTGGATGCTTTCAGTTTTTCACCATTGTGGACGATGTTGGCTGTGGACTGGTCATATATGGCCTTTATTATGTTGAGGAAACTTCCCTCTATGCCTACTTTCTGCAGGGTTTTTATCAAAAATGGGTGTTGAATTTTGTCGAAAGATTTCTCTGCATCTATTGAGGTGATCATATGTTTTTTCTCCTTCAGTTGTTAATATGATGTATCATGTTGATTGATTTGCGTATATTGAAGAATCCTTCCATTCCTGGAATAAACCCCACTTGGTCATGTTGAATGACCCGTTTAATATGCTACTGGATTCTGTTTTTAGTATTTTGTTGAGGATTTTTGCATCTATGTTCATCAGTGATATTGGCCTGTAGTTTTCTCTCTTTGTGACATCCTTGTCTGGTTTTGGTGTCAGGGTCATGGTGGCCTCGTAGAATGAGTTTGGGAGTGTTCCTCCCTCTGCTAATATTTTGGAAGAATTTGAGAAGGATAGGTGTTAGCTCTTCTCTAAATATTTGATAGAATTCGCCTGTGAAGCCATCTGGTCCTGGGCTTTTGTTTGTTGGAAGATTTTTAATCACAGTTTCAATTTCAGTGCTTGTGATTGGTTTGTTCATATTTTCTCTTTCTTCCCGATTCATTCTTGGCAGGTTGTGCATTTCTAAGAATTTGTCCAATTCTTCCAGGTTGTCCATTTTATTGGCATAGAGTTGCTTGTAGTAATCTCTCATGATCTCTTTTATTTCTACAGTGTCAGTTGTTACTTCTCCTTCTTCATTTCTAATTCTATTGATTTGAGTCTTCCCCCTTTTTTTCTTGATGAGTGTGGCTATTGGTTTATCTATTTTGTTTATCTTCTCAAAGAACAAGCTTTTAGTTTCATTGATCTTTGCTATCATTTCCTTAATTTCTTTTTCATTTATTTCTGATCTGATTTTTATGCTTTCTTTCCTTCTGCTAACTTTGGGGTCTTTTTGTTCTTCTTTCTCTAATTGCTTGAGGTGCAAGGTTAGGTTGTTTATTCGAGATGTTTCCTGTTTCTTAAGGTAGGATTATATTGCTATAAACTTCCCTCTTAGAACTGCTTTTGCTGCATCCCATAAATTTTGGGTCATCATGTCTCCATTGTCATTTGTTTATAGGTATTTTTTAAATTTCCTCTTTGATTTCTTCAGTGATCACTTCGTTATTAAGTAGTGTATTCTTTATCCTCCATGTGTTTTTATTTTTTACAGATCATTTCCTGTAATTGATATCTAGACTCATAGTGTTGTGGTCGGAGAAGATACTTGATACAATTTCAATTTTCTTAAAGTTCCCAAGGCTTGATTTGTGACCCAGGATATGATCTATCCTGGAGAATGTTCCATGAGCACTTGAGAAAAATGTGTATTCTGTTGTTTTTGGATGGAGTGTCCTATAAATATCAATTAAGTCCATCTTGTTTAATGTGCCATTTAAAGCTTGTGTGTCCTTATTTATTTTCATTTTGGATGATCTGTCCATTGGTGAAAATGGGGTGTTAAAGTCCCCTACTATGAATGTGTTACTGTTGAATTCCCCTTTTATGGCTGTTAGTATTTGTCTTATGTATTGAGGTGCTTCTTTGTTGGGTTCGTAAATATTTACAATTGTTTTATCTTCTTGGATCGATCCCTTGATCATTATGTAGTGTCCTTCTTTGTCTCTTGTAATAGTCTTTATTTTAAAGTCTATTTTGTCTGATATGAGAATTGCTACTCCGGCTTTCTTTTGGTTTCCATTTGCATGAAATATCTTTTTCCATCCCCTCACTTTCAGTCTGTATGTGTCTCTAGGTTTGAAGTGGGTCTCTTTTAGATAGCAAATATATGGGTCTTGTTTTTGTATCCATTCAGCCAATCTGTGTCTTTTGGTGGGAGCATTTAGTCCATTTACTTTTAAGGTAATTATCGATATGCATGTTCCTATTCCAATTTTCTAAATTGTTTTGGGTTCTATATTGTAGGTCTTTTCCTTCTCTTGTGTTTCTTGCCTAGAGAAGTTCCTTTAGCAGTTGTTGTACAGCTGGTTTGGTGGTGCTGAGCTCTCTCAGCTTTTGCTTGTCTCTAAAGGTTTTAATTTCTCCATCAAATCTGAATGAGATCGTTGCTGAGTAGAGTAATCTTGGTTGCAAATTTTTCTCCTTCATCACTTTAATTATGTCCTGCCAGTCCCTTCTGGCTTGCAGAGTTCCTGCTGAAAGATCAGCTCTTAACCTTATGGGGATTCCCTTGTGTGTTATTTGTTGTTTTTCCCTTGCTGCTTTTGATATGTTTTCTTTGTATTTATTTTTTGACAGTTTGATTAATATGTGTCTTGGCATGTTTCCTCTTGGATTTATCTTGTATGGAACTCTCTGTTCTTGCTGGACTTGATTAAGTATTTCCTTTCCCATATTAGTGAAGTTTTCAACTATAATGTCTTCAAATATTTTCTCAGTCCCTTTCTTTTTCTCTTCTTCTTCTGGAACCCCTATAATTCGAATGTTGGTGCGTTTAATGTTGTCCCAGAGGTCTCTGAGACTGTCCTCAGTCCTTCTCATTCTTTTTTGTTTATTCTGCTCTGCAGTAATTATTTCCACTATTTTATCTTCCAGGTCACTTATCCGTTTTTCTTCCTCAGTTTTTCTGCTATTGATCCCATCTAGAGTATTTTAAATTTCATTTATTGTATTGTTCATTGTTGTTTGTTTCATCTTTAGTTCTAGGTCCTTGTTAAATATTTCTTGCATTTTGTTTATTCTATTTCCAAGATTTTGGATCATGTTTACTATCATTATTCTGAATTCTTTTTCAGGTAGACTGCCTATTTCCTCTTCATTTGTTAGGTCTGGTGGGTTTTAATCTTGCTCCTTTATCTGCTGTGTGTTTTTCTGTCTTCTCATTTTGCTTATCTTACTGTGTTTGGGGTCTCCTTTTTGCAGGCTGCAGGTTTGTCATTCCCGTTGTTTTTGGTGCCTGTCCCCAGTGCCTAAGGTTGGTTCAATGGGTTGTTTAGGCGTCCTGGTGGGTGGGAGTAGTACCTGTGTTCTGGTGGATGAGGCTGAATCTTGTCTTTCTGTTGGGCAGGTCCACGTCTATTAGTGTGTTTTGGGGTTTCTGTGGACTTATTATGATTTTAGGCAGCCTCTCTGCTAATGGGTGGGGTTGTGTTCGTGTCTTGCTAGTTGTTTGGCATAGGATGCCCAGCACTGTAGCTTGCTGGTCATTGAGTGAAGCTGGGTGCTGGTGTTGAGATGTAGGTCTCTGAGAGATTTTCACCATTTGATATTATGTGGAGCTGGGAGGTCTCTTGTGGACCAGTGTCCTGAAGTTGGCTCTCTCACCTCTGAGGCACAGCACTGACTCCTGGCTGAAGCACCAAGAGCCTTTCATCCACATGGTGCGGAAAGAAGGGAGAAAAAGTAGAAAGAAAGAATTAGTAGAAGTAGAAAGAAAGAAAGAAAGAAGGGAGGGAGGGAGGGAGGGAGGAAGGAAGGAAGGAAGGAGGGAAGGAAGGAAAAAAAGAAAGAAAGAAGATAAAGTAAAATAAAATAAATTAAGATAAAATATAATAAAGTAATTAAAATAAAATAATAATTATGAAGAGAAACAAAAAGGATGGAGAGAACCCTAGGACAAATGGTGGAAGCACAGCTATACAGACAAAATCTCACACAGAAGCATACACATACACACTCAGAAAAAGAGGAAAAGGGGAAAAAATCATAAACCTTGTTCTCAAAGTCCACCTCTTCAATTTGGGATGATTTGTTGTCTAAAGGAGGGAAGGAAGGAAAGAAAGAAAGAAGATAAAGTAAAATAAAATAAAGTTATTAAAATAAAAAGTAATTATTAAGAAAAAAATTTTTAAGAAAAGTGGATGGATAGAACCCTCGGAGAAATGGTGGATGCAAACTATATAGACAAAATCTCACACAGAAGCATACAGATACACACTCACAAAAATAGGAAAAATGGAAAAAAATCATAAATCTTGCTCTCAAAGTCCACCTCCTCAATTTGGGTTGATTCGTTGTCTATTCATGTATTCCACAGATGCAGGGTACATCAAGTTGATTGTGGAGCTTTAATCCACTGCTTCTGAGGCTGCTGGGGGAGATTTCCCTTTCTCTTCTTTGTTCTCACAGCTCCCAGGGTCTCAGCTTTGGATTTGGTCCCGCCTCTGCGTGTAGGTTGCCGGAGGGCATCTGTTCTTCACTCAGACAGGACGGGCTTAGAGGAGCCGCTGATTCGGGGGCTCTGGCTCACTCAGGCCGGGGGGAGGGAGGGGCACGGAGTGCAGGGCGAGCCTGTGGTGGCAAAGGCCAGCATGACGTTGCAACAGCCTGGGGCGCACCGTGTGTTCTCCCGGGGGAGTTGTCCCTGGATCCCGGGACCTTGGCAGTGGCGGGCTGCACAGGTTCCCCAGATGGGGCGTGTGGATAGTGACCTGTGCTCGCACACAGGCTTCTTGATGGCAGTAGCAGCAAGCTTAACATCTCATGCCTGTCTCTGTGTTCCACGCTTTTAGCTGTGGCTCGCGCCCGTCTCTGGAGCTCCTTTAAGCAGCATTCTTAATCCCTTCTCCTCACGCACCAGGGAACAAAGAGGGAAGAAAGAATCTCTTGCCTCTTCGGCAGGTTCAGACTTTTCCCTGGACTCCCTCCAGACCAGCCGTGGTTCACTAACCCCCTGCAGGCTGTGTTCATGCTGCCAACTCCAGTCCTCTCCCTGTGCTATGACTGAACCCCGAACCTCAGCTCCCAGCCCTGCCCATCCCTTCGGGGGAGCAGACAAGCCTCTCGTGCTGGTGAGTGGCGTTCAGCACCGATCCTTTGTGCGGGAATCTCCCCACTTTGCCCCCTGCCACCCTGTTGCTGTGCTCTCCTCCATGGATCCAAATCTTTCCCCATCCACCTGCGAAGGGGCTTCCTAGTGTGTGGAAACCTTTCCTCCTTCACAGCTCCCTCCCACTGGTGCAGGTCCCATCCCTATCCTTTTGTCTCTGTTTATTCTTTTTTCTTTTTCCCTACCCAGGTATGTGGGGGGTTTCTTGCCTTTTGGGAGGTCTGAGGTCTTCTGCCAGCATTCAGTAGGTGTTCTGTAGGAGTTGTTCCACGTGTAGATGTATTTCTGGTGTATCTGTGGGGAGGAAGGTGATCTCCGCATCTTACTCTTCCACCATCTTCCTGGAAGCCCCCCAACATACTAGCTTTAATATTTGTTTTTCAAAACACCTGTTTTCTTATGCTATGTCCTAAAAAAAATTGATAAAGTATACCTTTTTTTAAAAAAATGAAACATTTATCTATTACTCTCCACCTAATCCTTCCAGAATTTGGCTTTTCCCGCTGGTTGTCCTGTGAATTTGATGGTTTATTACAACTGGATTACAACTAGTTATACTAATCATTGTTTTAATTTGTTCTTTGTTTCCAAATTGTTTATGATGTGTGTATCTCTGCTACACTATGACTTTGCGAATATTACTAGCTGCATTACATTTATCCTGTCTATTTTATGATTGTTGTCTCTTACAGTACCTAATGTGTGACCAGGCCTCCAACAAAGATGACAGATAAGCATCTTGAGGAAATTGATCACATTTACCACTCCACATAGAATAATCATAACAGTGTGATTCTATGTTCAGGAAGAACCAACAAGGGAAAATATCTCCTGGATCATAATAGACTAGTAAGACAAAGGATCCAGAGAATCTTTAATTATTAGTAGGGCCTAATCTGGAAATTAGCACATGGAGTGGCATATCAACAAGAATTTTTGCCTGATCTGGGATCAGACTCCCAACACCATCATGAACTGTCTCCTAAACATTGGTCGAATTTTGGACCAAGAGGAGGAACTGAGAAATGGAATATTGCCTGCCATATCAGAAAACAAAAGATGTCACAGTCGTTGGTGATTGCAGCCACTATCAATCGTGAGCTGGTGAGCCCCGAGGAAACTCAGGATGTGAAAAAACAGGATACTGGCCCCAGATAGCTGAAGTGCATATCAAAGGAATGATTTCAGTGAGCCCAAACTATTACATCTTCCCATACATAGGAAAAAGCTGAATTCCTTAACTTGAGATTTCTAGTATTCGTTGATTAAAAATTATATTTTGACTTTCAGACTATCTGCCCTTTGTTGCAAAACTCCTATATATCCTGGCTCCCCCCTCGCCTCCTTGGAGCAGTTCTTTCATGATTACTTGAGATGCTGCCTCCAGGGCTTCAAGTCCTAAAATTTTCTGCTGAGTAAAACATCTCTCAACTTTTAGATTGTGCATTTAATATTTTAGTCAACAACACCATACACAAAAATAAACTCAAAATGGATTAAAGACCTAAATTTGAGACCGGATACTATAAAAATCTTATAGGATGAGTACATCCCATTTGTTTATTTTTTATTTCTATTGCCCTGGGAGACTGACTTAAGAAAACATTGGTACAATTTATGTCAGAGAATGTTTTGCCTATGATCTCTTCTAGGAGTTTTATGGTGTCTTGTCTTATGTTTAAGTCTTTAATCCATTTTGTGTTTATTTTGGTGCATGGTGTGAGGGTGTGTTCTAACTTCATTACTTTATGTGCAGCTGTCCAACTTTTCCAGCACCACTTGCTGAAGAGACTGTCTTTTTCCCATTCTATATGCTTTCCTCCTTTGTTGAAGATTAATTGACCATAGGTGTCTGGGTTTATTTCTGGGCTCTCTATTCTGTTCCATTGATCCATATGCCTGTTTTTGTACCAATACCACACTGTTTTGATTACTGTAGCTTTGCTGTATTGTCTGAAGTCTGGGAGAGTTATGCCTCCTGCTTTGTTTTTGTTGTTTTCCCCTCAGGATTACTCTAGCAATTCTGGGTTTTTATGGTTACATATAAATTTTTGGATTATTTGGTCTAGTTCTGTGAAAAAATGCAATGGGTAATTTAATAGGGATCACATTAAATCTATAGATTGCTTCAGGTAGTATTGCCATTTTAAAATATTAATTCTTCCAATCCAAGAGCATGAGATATTTTTCCATTTCTTTAAATCATCTTCAATTTCCCTTATCAATGTTTTATAGTTCTCAGCATATAAGTCTTTCACCTCTTTGGTCAGGTTTATTCCTAGGTATTTTATTTAATTTTTTATTTTTTGGTGCGATTTTAAAAAGTATTGTTTTTTTACATTCTCTTTCTGATATTTCATTGTTAGTTTGAAGGAATGCAACCAAATTCTGAACGTTAATCTTGTAACCTGCTACTTTGCTGAATTCATTTATTAGATCTAGTAGTTTTTGAGTGGAGTCCTTAGGGATTTCTATATATAACATCATGTTATCTGCATATAGTGACAATTTTACCTCTTCCCTTCCAATTTGGATAATTTTTATTTCTTTTTCTTGTCTGATCGTTGAGGCTAGGACTTCCAATACTATGTTGAATAGAAGTGGTGAGAGTGGGCATACTTGTCTTCTTCCAGATTTTAGTGGGAAGGCTTTTAGCTTTTCACCATTGAGTATCATATTGTCTGTGGGTTTATCATAAATGGCTTTTATTATGTTGAGATATGTTTCTGCTATTCCCACTTTGATAAGATTTTTTTTATCATGAATGAATGTTGAATTTTGTCAAATGTTTTTTTCTGCATCTATTGAGATGATCATGTGTTTTTTGACTTTTCTTTTGTTAATGTGATGTGTTACATTGATTGATTTGCGTATATTGAACCATCATTGTGAATCAGGGATGAATCTCACTTGGTTGTGGTATATGCTCTTTTTAATGTGTTGTTGGATTTGGTTTGATAATATTTTGTTGAGAATATTTGCATCTATATTCGTCAAAGATATTGGCCTGTAATTTTCTTTTTCTGGTGGTGTCTTTGCCTGGTTTTGGTATCAGGGTGATGGTGGCTTCATAGAATGTCTTTGAGAGTGTTCCCTCCTCTTCAGTCTTTTGCAAGAGTTTGAGAAGAATCAGTATAAGTTCTTTGTATGACTGGTAGAATTTGCAGTGAAGCCATCTGGTCCTGGATTTTTTTTTTTGTAGGTACTTTTTTTTTTAAAGATTCTATTTCACTTCTAGTGATCAGTCTGTTCATAATATCTATTTCTTCTTGATTCAATTGTGGTGGTCTGTGTGTTTCTAGAAAGTTGTCGATTTCTTCTAGGTTGTCAAATTTGTTGGCATATAATTGTTTATAGTATTCTTGTATTTTTTTTTGTATTTTTGCAGTATCAGTTGAGATTTCTCCTTTTTCATTTATTATTTTGTTTATTTGGGTTCTCTCTCTTTTCTTCTTGGTGAGCCTGGCCAGAGATTTCTTAATTTTGTTTACCCTGTCAAAGAACCAACTCTTGGTTTTGTTGATTTTTTTCTATTGTTTTTTAAATTGTATTTTATTTATTTCCTCCATGATCTTTATTATTTCCTTCCTTTTGCTAACTCTAGGTTTTGTTTGTTCTTTTTCTAATTCTTTTAGTAGGTGGTAGGCTAGGTTATTTACTTAAGATTTTTCTTGTTTTTAATGAAGGCCTGTATCACTGTAAACTTCCCTCTAAGAACTCCCTCTGCTGTGTCCCATAGATTTTGGATGGTTGTGTTTTCATTGTCATTTGTCTCAAGGAACTTTTAAATTTCCTTTTTGATTTCCTTGTTCACCCATTGGTTTTTTAGTAGCATGTTATTTAGTCTCAATGTAATCATTTTTTTTTCTCTTTCTTTTCCTGTTGTTGATTTCTAGTTTCATGCCATTGTGGTCTGAGAAGATGCTTGAAATAATTTCTATACTTTTAAATTTGTTGAGGTGAGTTTTGTGCCCTGGGATGTGGTCAGTCCTAGAGAATGTTCCATGTGCACTTGAAAAGAATGTATATTCGGTTTTATTTTTTTTTGGATGTAGTGGCCTGAAAATATCAATTAAGTCTAACTGTTCTATTGTATAATTTAGGACCTCTGTTGCCTTATTGATGCTCTGTCTTGAAGATATATCCATTGACATGATTGGGATGTTAAAGTCTCCTACTATTATTGTATTCCTATTGATTTCTCCCTTTATGTCTGTTAGTATGTTTTTTGTATTTGGGTGCTCCTATAATAGATGCATATATATTGATGAGTGTAAAATCCTCTTTTTGTATTGATCCTTTTATTGTTATATAGTGTGCTTCATTACCTTTCTTTATAGCCTTTGCTTTAAAATCTATTTTGTATGATATGAGTATTGCAACAACCATGTTCTTTTCATTTCTTTTTGCATGAAATATCTTTTTCCATCCCCTCACTTTCAATCTTTGTGTGTCCTTTGCCCTAAGGTGGGTCTCTTGTAAGCAGCATATTGTAGGCTCTTGTTTTTTAATCCAGTCTGACACTCTATGTCTTTTGATTGGAACATTCAATCCATTGACATTTAAGGTAATTACTGATACATATGTATTTATTGCCATTTCAAACATTCTTTACCAGTTGATTCTTTGTTTCTTCTTTGATCCTTTCTTTTTCTTTTTGTGGTTTGATGATTTCCTTTTATTTTATGCTCATGTTTGCTTTGTTTAGGTTTTCATAAATAAACAAATGGGATGTAATCAATTTTACAAGCTTTTTCACAACAAAAGAAACCATAAACAAAAAGAAAGACAACCTACAGAATGGGAAAAAATATTTGCAAATGATGTGATAGACAAGGGCTTAATCTCCAAAATATACAAAGAGCTCATACCACTCAACAACAACAAAAAACAAATAACCCAGTTGAAAAAAAGGGCAGAAGACCTTAATAGACATTTCTCCAAAGAAGACATACAGATGGCCAGTAGGTAAATGAAAAGATGGTCAACGTTACTAATTATTAGAGAAAAGTAAATCAAAACTACAATTAGGTACCACCTCAAACCAGTTAGAATGGCCATCATTAAACAGTGTACAATAACAAATGTTGGAGAAGACATGGAGAATAGGAACCTTCCTACATTGTTGGTGGGAATGTAAGTTGGTACAGCCACTATGGAAAACAGTACAGAGGTTCCTCAGAAGACTAAAAATAGAATTAATATATGATCCAGCAGCCCACTACTGGGAATATACCCACACAAAACTATAATTTAGAAAGATACATGCACCCATATGTTCACAGCCGCACTTTTCACAATAGCCAAAACCTGGAAACAACCTAAATGTCCAGCAACAGATGAATGAATAGCACACGGTCAATATGGTGGAGTAGAGGGACCCAGAGTTTGCATATCCTCACAACTAAGGCACCTACCAGATGCTGGTGGGGGACCTCTGTCACCTAAGTGGATGGGAGGAATCAGAGCATGACCAGATAATACATAGGGTAGAAGGAGGGGATAAGAAAAATGGAGGCAGGAAATGACCAGCATCCCTGAGGGGTGGTTGGGGAAGTGGAGAGCTTCCTATACTCAGAGTGGCCCTCTCATTGTGTGGGGATTAGTGGGGACAGGGAGACACCTTCAGGAGATTGAGGGATTGGAGGGTAATGCGGCCAATGTCTCCCCCACCAGCTTGGGCCTTGGCAAGCCTGCTGGGGTTCCAGGTCTAAACCTACACCCTCTGGAGCTCTTTCCAGCCGAGCAGGTCCCTGGGGCATGGAGGGAGGTAGGAGGGTGGGAAAAGAGGAAGCAGGATGGGACCAGCGCCCCTGAGGAGAGGTGGGTGGAGAGGAGGTGTTCCCATGCTTGGAGGGGTCCACTCACCGTTAGGGCATGAGTGGGGACAGGGAGAGACCTTTGGGGGTTCAGTGTATCAGACGGGAATGCGGCCAGCATCTTCCCTGTTGCTCAGGACCCGGCAAGCCTGCTGAAGTCCTGGGTCTGAATCTCAACCCTCAGGGACCACTCTGGCTATCTGGGTCCTGAGCCTAAGCCCTCCCACAATCCCACCCTCTGCTACAAGGACTATTTCCAGCCACATGGGACTTGACCCTAAGCCCCTCCCCTCCCTGACACTGTGGACTTTCCGGCTTTTTTTTTTTGCTGTTGTCACTCTGTTTTGCTTTCTTGTTGCTGTTTCATTTTTTTAATATATATTTTTATAATTTTATTTTATCTTTTATTCTTTCTTATTGTTCTTCTCCATTTTGTTTGTTACCTTTTTTTAATGTTTTGTTTTTGCTGCACCATGTGGCTTGGGGGTCTTTGTTCCCAGGCCAGAGGTTGGTTCTGAGCTCCTGTTGTGGGAGCGCTGAATCCAAACTACTAGACTAATAAGGAATGTCAGACCTCAGGGAACATTAATCAGTTTGGGATTTCCTGGAGGTCTTCCTCTCAACACCAAGGACTGGGATCCAGCCAAAGTCCTGCAAACTCCAGTGTTGGACACTTCAGGATGAACAACCAGCAAGACATGAACACAGCCAATCCCATTAAAAAATGAGATGACAAAAACATATGTTACAGATGAAAGAACAAGGTTAAAAACCCAAATAAATGAAGAGGAAATAGACAACCTACCTGAAAAAGAATTCAAAATAATGAGAGTAAAGATGATTCAAAATCTCAGAAAGAGAATGGATGCATGGATTGAGAAAATAGAAGAAATGTTTGACAAGGACCTAGAAGAATTAAATAAAAAAAAAAAGTTATGAACAACACAATAACTGAAATAAAAAAATAGCTGGAAGGAATCAATAGCAGAATAAATGAGACAGAAGAATGAATAAATGAGCTGGAAGATAGAATGGTGGAAATAACTGTCAAGGAGCAGAATAAAGAAAAAAGAATGAAAAAAAATGAGGACAGTCTCAGACACGTCTGGGACATTAAACACACCAACATTCAAATTATAGGAGTCCCAAATAGAAGAAAAGAGAAAGGGTCTGAGAAAATATCTGAAGAGATGATAGTCAAAAACATCCCTAACATGAAAAAGGAAATAGCCACACAAGTCCAGGAAGTACAAAGACTCCCATACAAGATAAACCCAAGGAGAAACACACTAACAAATCAAATATAAAGAAAAAACTATTGGGCTTCCCTCGTGGCACAGTGGTTGAGAGTCCGCCTGCCGATGCAGGGGACACGGGTTCGTGCCCCAGTCTGGGAAGATCCCACATGCTGCAGAGCAGCTAGGCCCGTGAGCCATGGCCACTGAGCCTGCACATCTGGAGCCTGTGCTCCACAATGGGAGAGGCCACAACAGTGAGAGGCCCGCGTCCCGCAAAAAAAAAAAAAAAGAAAAGAAAAGAAAAAAATATTAAAAGCAGTAAGGGAAAAGCAACAAATAACATACAAGGGAATCCCCACAAGATTATAAGCTGATTGTTCAGCAGAAACTCTGCAAGCCAGACGGGAGTGACAAGATCTACTTAAACTGATGAAAGGCAAAAACATACAACCAAGCTTACTCTACCCAGGAATGACCTCATTCAGATTTGATGGAGAAATCAAAAGCTTTACAGCCAAGCAGAAGCTAAGAGAATTCAGGACCACCAAACCAGCTTTACAACAAATGCTACAGGAACTACTTTAGGGGGGGAAACACAAGACAAGAAAAAGAACCAAACAAACAAAAAACAAATGAAAAACAATTAAGAAAATGGTAATAGGAACATACATAACGATAATTACCTTGAATTTTATTGGATTAAATGCTCCAACCAAAAGACGCACCCTGGATGAATAAATACAAAAACGAGAACCAAATATATGCTGTCTACAAGAGACCCACTTCAGACCTAGAAAAGCATACAGATTGAAAGTGAGGGTATGGAAAAAAGATATTCCATGCAAATGGAAATCAAAAGAAAGGGGTGGGATATGGTGAATGGGAGGGAGGCTCAAGAGGGAGGGGGTATGGGGTTATAGGTATACATATGGCTGATTCACTTTGTTGTACAGCAGAAACTAACACAACATTGTAAAACAATTATACTCCAATAAAGATGTAAAAACAAAATAAAGCTGGAGTTGCAATACTCATATCAGGCAAAATAGACTTTAAAATAAATACTGTTATAAGAGACAAGGAAGGAAACAACATAATGATCAAGGGATCAATCCCAGAAGAAGATATTACAATTGTAAATATTTATGCACCCAACATAGGAGCACCTCAATGCATAAGGCAAATGCTAACAGCCATAAAAGGGGAAATTGACAGTAACACAATAATAGTGGGGAATTTTAACACTCCACTTTACACCAAAGGACAGATCATCCAGACAGAAAATAAATAAGGAAACACAAGCTTTACATGGCAAAATAGACCAAATAGACTTAATTGATATTCATAGGACAACCCACCTGAAAGTGCCAGAATACACTTTCTTGTCAAGTAAACACAGAACATTCTCCAGGAGAGATCACACCTTGGGTCACAAATCTAGCCTCAGTAAATTTAAGAAAACTGAAATCTCATCAACTATCATTTCCGACCACAATGCTAAGAGATTAGAAATCAATTACAAGAAAAAGAAACTGTAAAAAACACAAACACATGAAGGTTAAACAATACACTACTAAATAACAAAGAGAGCACAGAAGAAATCAAAGAGGAATTAAAAAATACATAGAAACAAATGACAATGAAAACATGATGACACCAAATGTATGGGATGCAGCAAAAGCAGTTCTAAGAGGGAAGTTTATAGCAATTAAATCTAACCTCAAGAAACAAGAAGAATCCCCAATAAGCAATCTAACCTTAAAAATAAAGCAGCTAGAGAAAGAAGAACAAAAGAACACCAAAGTTAGTAAACGGAAAGAAATCATAAATTTAAGTGCCGAAATAAATGAAATGGAAACAAAGAAAAAAATAGCAAAGATCAATAAAACTAAAAGTTGGTTCTCTGAGAAAATAAAATTGACAAACATTTAGCAGACTCATCAAGAAAAAAGGGAGAGGATTCAACTCAATAAAATTAGAAATGAAAAAGAAGTTACAACTGACACTGCAGAAATACAAAGGATCATAAGAGACTACTACAAGCAACTATATGCCAATAAAATGGACAACCGGGAAGAAACAGACAAATTCTTAGCAAAGTGCAACCTTCCATGACAGAACCAGGAAGAAATAGAAAATACAAACAGACAATCACAAGTAATGAAATTGAAACTGAGATTAAAAATCTTCAAACTAACAAAAGTCCAAGACAAGATCGCTTCACAGGTGAATTCTATCATTTAGAAAAGAGCTAACACTTATCCTCTCAAAAGCTCCCAAAAACCTGCAGAGTGCAGAAAACTCCAAAACTCCCTCAATGAGGCCACCATCAACCTAATACCAAAATCAGACAAAGATATCACAAAAAAAGAAAATAACAGACCACTATCACTGATGAACATAGATGCAAAAATTCTCAAAAAATTAGTTGCAAACAGAATACAACAACACATTAAAAAGACCATACACCATGATCAAGTGGGATTTATCCCAGGGATGCAAGGATTCTTCAATATATGCCAATCAAACAATGTGATACACCATATTTACAAACTGAAGAATAAAAATATATGGTTATTTCAATAGGTGCAGAAAAATCTTGTGACAAAATTCAACACCCATTTATGATAAAAAAGTATCCAGAATATGTCATAGAGGGAACCTACCTCAACATAATAAAGATCATATATAACAAACCCAGAGCAAACAACATTCTCAATGGTGAAAAACTGAAAGCATTTCCTCTAAGATCAGGAACAAGACAAGGATGTCCACTCTTGCAACTATTATTCAACATAGTTTTGGAAGTCCTAGCCAAGGCAAGCACAGAAGAAAAAGAAATAAAAGCAGTCCAAATTGGAGAAGAAGAAGTAAACTGTCACTGTTTGCAGATGATATGATACTATACATAGAGAATCCTAAAGATGCCAGCAGAAAGTTACTAGCGCTAATCAATGCATTTGGTAAAGTTGCAGGACACAAAATTAATGCACATAAATCTCTTGCATTCCTATACACTAACAATGAAAGATCAGAAAGATAAATTAAGGAAACAATCCCATTTTCCATTGAAACAAAGAGAAATATTACCTAGGAATACACCTACCTAAGGATGCAAAATAACTGTTTTCAGAAAACTATAAGATACTGATGAAAGAAATCAAAGATAACACAGACGGAGAGATATACCATGTTCTTGGATTGGAAAAATCAATATTGTGAAAATGACTGTACTACCGAAAGCAATCTACAGATTCAGTGCAATCCTTATTAAATTACCAATGGCATTTTTCACAGAATTACAACAAAAAATTTTACAATTTGCATGGAAACACAAAAGATTTCAAATAGCCACAGCTATCTTGAGAAAAAAAAGAAATAGAGCTGGAGGGATTAGGCTTCCCAAATTCAGACTATACTATAAAGCTACAGAAATCAAGAAAGTATGGCATTGGTACAAAAAGAGAAATATAGATCACTGGTACAGGATAGAATGCCCAGAGATAAAATCACCCACCCATGGTCACCTAATCTATGACAAAGGAGACAAGAATATACAATGGAGAAAAGACAGTCGCTTCAGTAAGTGGTGCTGGGAAAACTGGACAGCTACATGTAAAAGAATGAAATTAGAACATTACCTAACACCATACACAAAAATTAACTCAAAATAGATTAAAGACCTAAATGTAAGACTGGACACTATAAAACTCTTAGAGGAAAACACTCTTTAACATAAGTCACAGCAAGACTTTTTCGCCCACCTCCTAGAGTAATGAAAATAAAAATAAACAAATGAGACCTAATTAACTTAAAAGCTTCTTCACAGCAAAGGAAACCATAAACAAGATGGAAAGACAACCCTCAGCATGGGGGAAAATATTTGCAAATGAAGCAACTGCCAAAAGATTAATCTCCAAAATATACAAACAGCTCATGCAGCTCAATATCAAAAGAATAAATAACCCAATCAAAAAATGGGCTGAAGACCTCAATACTCATTTCTGCAAAGGAGAGATGCAGATGGTCAAGACACACATGAAAAGATGCTCAACGTCACTAATTATTAGAGAAATGCAAATCAAAACTACAGTGAGGTAGTTTTGACCTCACACTGGTCAGAATGGCCATCATCAAAAAATCTACAAACAATAAAGGCTGGAGAGAGTGTGGATAAAAGGGAACCCTCTTGCAATGTCGGTGCAAATGTAAACTGACACAACCACTATGGGGAACAGTATGGAAGTTCCTTAAAAATCTAGACATAGAACTACCATATGACCCAGAAATCCCACTATTGGGCATGCACCCTGAGAAAATCATGATTAAAAAAGCACATGTACCCCAATGTTCATTGCATCAATATTTACAATCGCCAGGACATGGAAGCAATCTGAATGTCCACCAACAGATGAATGAATAAAGAACATGTTGTACATATATACAATGGAATAATACTCAGCCATATAATGGAATGAAATTGGGTCATTTGTAGAGATGTGGATGGAACTAGAGTCTGTCATACAGAGCAAAGTACGTCAGAAAGAGAAAATCAAACATCATATATTAAAGCATATATGTGGAATCCAGAAAAATTGTACAGATGAACCTATTTGCAGGACAGGAATAAACACGCAGACATAGAGAACAGACGTACGGACATGGAGGGGGGAATGGGATGGTGGGTTGAACTGGGTGATTAGAATTGACATATATACACTACCATGTGTTAACTAGAAAGCTAGTGGGAAACTGCTGTATAGCACTGGGAGCCAAGCTTGCTGCTCTGTGATTACCTAGATGGGTAGGATGGAGTGTGGTGGGATGGAGATCCAAGTGGTAGAGGATATATGTATACCTATAGCTGATTCACTTCATAGTACAGCAGAAAATAACACAACAGTGTAAAGCAATTATACTCCAATATAAAGAAAAACAGGTGAATGGATAAACATGTGGTACATATATCCAGTGGAATACTACTCAGTCAAAAAAAAGAATGAAATAATGCCATTACAGCAACATGGATGCAACTGGAGATTATCATACTGAGTGAATTAAGTCGGAAAGAGAAAGACAAATACCATACAATATCACTTATATGTGGAATCTAAAATATAGCACAAATACACCTATCTACAAAACAGAAACAGACTCACATAGAGAACAGACTTGTGGTTTCCAAGAGGGAGGAGGAGGGAGATGGATTGATTGGGAGTTTGGGGTTGGTAGATGGAAACTATTACATTTAGAATGGCTAAACAACAAGGTCCTAATGTATAGCACAGGGAATTATATTCAAAATTATATTCAATATCCTGTGACAAACCATAATGGAAAACAACATAAAAAATGTATATATGTGTATAACAGCCACATTTCTGTACAGCAGAGATTGGCACAACATTGTAAATCAACTATACTTCAATATAAAAATAAGAATGTTAATCTTAAAAAAATCTTAGAGGAAAACATAGGCAGAATACTGTTTGACATAAATTGTGGTAATATCTTTTTTGATCTGTCTCCTTGACTAAGGTAAATAAAAACTAAAAAATATAGAACATAAGTAAACTCAAAAGTTTTTGCAGAGGAAAGGGAATCATAAACAAAACAAAAGGATAATCTACAGAATGGGAGAAAATATTTGTGAACCATGCAACAAAGAAGGGATTAATCTCCAAAATTTACAAACAGCTCATGTGGCTCAGTATCCAAAAACAAACAACCAAATCAAAAAATGGGCAGAAGGCCTCAATAGACATTTCTCTGAAGAATTCATACAGATCGACAAAAAGCAAATGAAAAGCTGCTCAAAATCACTAATTAGAGAAATGCAAATCAAAACTACAAGGAGATATCACCTCACACCCATCAAAATGCTGGAAAGAGTGTGGAGAAAAGGGAATTCTCCTACACTGTTGGTTGCAATATAAACTGGTAAAACCACTATGGAGAACAGTATGGAAGTTCCTTAAGTAACTGAAAATAGAGCTACCGCATGATCCACCAATCCCACTCCTGGGAATATATCCAGAGAAAAACATGGTTTGAAAGGATACATGCACCACAATATTCGTTGCAGTGTTGTTTACAATAGCCAAGACATGGAAGCAACCTAAATGTCCTTTAACAGATGAACAGATAAGAAGATGTGGTACATATATCCAATGAAATATTATTCAGCCATTAAAAAGAAGGAAATAATGTCATTGGCAGCAACATGCATGGAGCTGGAGATTATCATACTAAATTAATTAAGCCAGACAGAGAAAGATAAATATAAGATATCACTTATATATGGAATCTAAAAAACTTATACAAATGAAATTATTTACAAAACAGAAACAGACTCACAGACTTAGAAAATGAAATTATGGTTATCAGGTAGGAAGGGTGCAGGGGAGGGATAGATTGGGTGTTTGGAATTGACATGTACACACTGCTATATTTAAAATAGATAACCTTCAAGGATCTACTGTATAGCACAGTGAGCTCTGCTCAAAACACTGTAATAACCTAAATGGGAAAAGAGTTTGAAAAAGAATAGATACATGTATATATAACTGAATCACTTTGCTGTACACCTGAAACTAATACAACATTGTTAATCAACTATACTCCAATATAAAACAAAAATTAAAAAAAAGAAAACATTGATATGATTTATGTCAGAGAATGTTTTGCCTGTGATCTCTTCTAGGAGTTTTATGGTGTCATGTTTTAAGTCTTTAAGCCATTTTGAGTTTACTTTTGTGCATGGTGTGAGGATGCGTTTTAACTTCATTGATTTACATGCAACTATCCAACTTCCCCAACACCACTTGCTGAAGAGACTCTCTTTTTCTCATTTTTTATTCTTGCCTACTTTATCAAAGATTAATTGACCATAGGTACGTGTGTTTATTTTTGGGCTCTCTGTTCTGTTCCATTGATCCGTATGTCTGTTTTTGTACCAATACCACACTGTTTAGATTACTGTAGTTTTGTAATATCATCTGAAGTCTGGGACAGTTATGCCTCCTGCTTTGTTTTTTTTCCCTTAGGATTGCTTTGGAAATTCTATGTCTTTTATGGTTCCATATAAATTTTTGGAATTTGTTCTAATTCTGTGAAAAATGTCATGGTTAATTTTATAGGGATCACATGAAATCTATAGATTGCTTTGAGTAGTACTGCCATTTTAACAAGAGCATGGGATATCTTTCCATTTCTTTGAACCCTCTATAATTTCCTTCATTAATATTTTATAGTTCTCAGTGTATAAGTCTTTCATCTCCTTGCTCAGGTTTATACCTAGGTAATTTATATTTTTTACTGTGATTTTTAAAAGTATTTTTCACATTCCCTCAGTCTCCCAAGGTAATAGTAATTACAACAGAAATTTAAAAAATGGGACCTAATCAAACTTACAAGCTTTGGAACAGCCAAAAAAAAAAAAAAAACAATGAAAACACAACCTACAGAATGGGAGAAAATATTTGCAAATAATGCAACTGACAAGGACTTAATCTCCAAAATATACAAATAGCTCATACAATTTAACAACAAAAAACACTCAACCCAATCAAAAAATGGGCAGAAGGCCTTAATAGACATTTCTCCAAAGAAGACATACAGATGGCCACTAGGCACATGAAAATATGTTCAACATCACTAATCATTAGAGAAATGCAAATCAAAACAAGAATGAGGTACCACCTCATAATGGTCAGATTGGCTATCATTAAAAAGTGAACAAATAACAAATGCCAGAGAGGGTGTGGATAAAAGGGAACTCTCCTACCCTGTTGGTGGGAATGTCAATTGGTACAGCCACTATAGAGAACATTATGGATGTTCCTCAGAAAACTAGAGTTACCATGTGATCCAGCAATCCCACTCCTGGGCATATACCTGGACAGAACTATAATTCAAAAATATACTTGCACCCCAGTATTCATAGCAGCACTATTCACAATAAACAAAATATTGAAACAACCTGAATGTCCATCGACAGATGAATGGATAAAGAAGATATGGTACATATATACAATGGAATATTACTCAGCCATAAAAATGAATATTGCCATTTGAAGCAACATGGATGGACCTAGAGATTATCATACTAAGTGAAGTAAGTCAGAAAGAGAAAGACAAATACCATATGATGTCACTTATATGTGGAATCTAAAATATGGCACAAGTAATCATATCTACAAAACAGAAATAGACTCACATACATAAAGATAAAACTTGTGGTTGCCAAGGGTGAGGAGGGAAGGAGAAGGATGGAGTGGGATTTCGGGGTTGGTAGATGCAAACTATTACATTTAGAATGGATAAAAAATGAGGTCCTGCTGTATAGCACAGGGAACAATATACAATCTCCTGGGATAAACCATAATGAAAAAGAATATATAAAAAAAGAATGTATATATGTGTAAAACTGAGTCACTTTGCTGTTCAGCAGAGATTGGCACAACATTGTAAGTCAACCATACTTCAATTTAAAAAAATAAACACGATTAACCAAAGGAAAAAATAGAGAAATGAGGTCACCATAATTAAACATTTTTTGCCTCAAAGGATAATATCAGGAAATTGAAAAGACAACCCACCAAATGGGAGAAAATGTTTACAGTCAAATATCTGATATGGTGCTTGTATCTAGAATATATAAAGAACTATTGAAACTCAATAATAAAAAGAGAAAAAATGCAATTAAAAATGGACAAAGTAATATATATAATTGATTCACTTTGCTGTACACCTGAGACTAACACATTGTAAATCAACTATATTCCAACTAAAATTGTTTTTAAAATGGACAAAATGTATGAGTAGGCATATCTCCAAAAAAAGGTATGCCAAAGACCAGTAAGCACACAAAAGGATGCTTGAACCTTGAGTCATCAGGGAAATCCAAAGCAAAATGATGAGATAATGCTTCACACCTGCTAGGATAGATATAATTTAAAATAGATAATAACAGGTGTTGGAGAGGATGTGGATGAATTGAAACCTCTCTACAATGCTGGTAAGAATATAAAATGTTATAGCTGTTTTGGAAAATAGTCTGACATTCCTCAACAGATTAAACAGAGTTATCATATGAGTCAACAATTCCAGCCTAGGTATATACCCAAGAGAATTGAAAGCATATGCCAACACAAAAGCTTTTCCATGAATATTCATAACAGCATTATTCTTTATTTTTATTGGAGTATAGTTGCTTTACAATGTTGTATTACTTTCTGCTCTACAGCAAAGTGAATCAGTTATATGTATACATATATCCACTCTATTTTAGATTTCCTTCCCATTTATGTCACACAGATCACTGAGTAGGGTTCCCTGTACTAAACAGAAGGTTCTCTTTAGTTAGTTATTTTATACATAGTAGTGTATATATGTCAATCCCATTCTCCCAAATCATTCCACCCAACCCTTCCACTGGTAACCACAAGTTTGTTCTACACATCTGTGACTCTATTTCTGCTTTGCCAATAAGTTCATCTGTACCATTTTTCTAGACTCCACATATAAATGATATTATATGATATTTGCTTTTCTCTTACTGACTCATTTCACTCTGCATGACAACGTCTAGGTTCATTCATGCCTCTGCAAATAGCACTATTTCATTCCTTTTTATGGCTGAGTAATATTCCATTGTATATATGTAACACATCTTCTTTATCCATTCATCTGTCTGGACATTTACATCACTTCCATGTCCTGGCTATTGTAAATAGTGCAATGAACATCAGAGTGCATGAATCCTTTCAAAGTATGGTTTCCTCTGGATACATGCATAAGAGTGGGATTGCTGGGTCATATGGTAGCTCTATTTTTAATGTTTTAAGGAACTTCCATTCTGTTCTCCATAGTGGCTGTACCAATTTATACTGCCACCAACAGTGTAAGAGGGTTCCCTTTTCTCCACACCCTCTCCAGCCTTTATTGTTTGAAGATTTTTTGATTATTGCCATTCTGATCAGTGTGATATAATACCTCTCTGTAGTTTTGATTTGCATTTCTCCAATAATTAGTGATGTTGAGTATCTTTTCACGTGTTTGTTGGCCATCTGTATGTCTTCTTTGGAGAAATGTCTATTTAGGTCTTGCCCACATTTTTTGATTGGGTTGTTGTTTTTTTTTCATATTGACTGCATGAGTTGTTTGTATATTTTGGAGATTAATCCCTTGTCATTTGCTTCATTAGCAAGTATTTTCTCCCATTCTGAGGGTTGTCTTTTTATCTTGTTTATGGTTTCCTTCGCTGTGAAAAAGCTTTTAAGTTTAATTAGATTCCATTTTTTTATTTTTATTTTTATTTTCATTACACTGGAGGTGGATCAAAAAAGATCTTCTGCAATTTATGTCAAAAAATTGTTGAAAGAACAAAAAATTGTTCTTCCTATGTTTTCCTCTAAGAGTTTTATAGTGTCTGGTCTTACATTTATATCTTTAATCTATTTTGCATTTATTTTTGTGTATGGTGTTAAGGAGTGCTGTAATTTCGTTCTTTCACATGTAGCTGTACAGATTTCCCAGAACCACTTATTGAAGAGACTGTCTTTTCTCCATTGTATATTCTTGCCTCCATTGTCATACATTAGGTGAGTATAGGTTCATGGGTTCATCTCCAGACTTTCTATCCTGTTCCCTTGATCTACATTTCTGTTTATGTGCCAGTTACATACTCTCTTGATTACTGTAACTTGGTAGTATAGTCTGAAGTCAGGGAGCCTGATTCCTCTAGCTTCAATTTTCTTTCTCAAGATTGCTTTGGCTATTCAGGATCTTTTTGCTTTCTGTACAAGTTGGAAAATTTTTTGTTGTAATTCTATGAAAAATGCTATTGGTAATTTAATAGGGATTGCATTTAATCTGTATATTGCTTTGGGTAGTATAGCCATTTTCACAATATGGATACTTCCAGTCCAAGAACATAGTATATCTCCCTGTCTGTTTGTGTCATCTTTGATTTCTTTCATCAATATCTTATACTTTTCTGAGTACAGGTCTTTTGATAACTTAAGTAGGTTTATTCCTAGGTATTTTATTTTTGTTGTTGTTGTTGCAATGGTAAAAGGGATTGTTTCTGTAATTTCTATTTCTGATCTTTTGTTGTTAGTGTATAGGAATGCAAGGGATTCCTGTGTATTAATTTTGTATCCTGCAACTTTACCAAATTCATTGATTAGCTTTAGTAGTTTTCTGGTGGCATCTTTAGGATTTACTATGTATAGTATCATATCATCTGCAAACAGTGACAGTTTTACTTCTTCTTTTCCAATTTGGATTCCTTTTATTTCTTTTTTTCTTCTCTGATTTCAGTGGCTATGACTTCCAAAACTATGTTGAATATTAGTGGCGAGAGTGGATGTCCTTGCCTTGTTTCTGATCTTAGAGGAAATGCTTTCAGATTTTCATCATTGAGAATGATGTTTGCTGTGGATTTGTCATATATGGTCTCTATTATGTTGAAGTAGGCTCCCACTATGCCCACCTTCTGGAGAGTTTTTATCATAAATGAGTGTTGAATTATGTCAAAAGCTTTTTCTGCATGTATTGAGTTATTCATATGATTTTTATTCTTCCATTTGTTAATATGGTGTATCACATTGATTGATTTGCATGCTGAAGAATCCTTGCATACCTGGGATAAATCCCACTTGATCATGGTGTGTAATCCTTTTAATGTGTTGTTGGACTCGATTTGCTAGCCTTTTGTTGATAATTTTTGTGTCTATGTTCATCAGTGATATCGGCCTGCAATTTTCTTTTTTTGTGATATCTTTTTCTGCTTTTGGTATCAGGGTGATGGTGGTCTCATCAAATGAGCTTAGGAGTGTTTATTCCTCAGTGAGTTTTTGGAAGAGTTTGAGAAGGATAAATATTAGCTCTTTTCTAAATGTTTGATAGAATTCACCTGTGAAGCCATCCGATCCTGGAATTTTGTTTGTTGGAAGATTTTTAATCACAGTTTCAATTTCAGTACTTGTGATTGGTCTCTTCATATTTTCTATTTCTTCCTGGTTCAGTCTTGGAAGGTTGTACCTTTCTAATAATTTGTCCATTTCTTCCAGGTTGTCAATTTTATTGGTATATATTTGCTTAAGTAGTGTCTTATGATCCTTTGTATTTCTGCAGTGTCAGCTGTAACTTCTTTTTCATTTCTAATTTTAGCTCCCTTTTTTTCTTGATGTGTCTGGCTAAAGTTTTATCATTTTGGTTTTTATTCTCAAAGAACCAGCTTTTAGTTTCATTTATCTTTGTTATTGTTTACTTCATTCATATATTACTTATTTCTACTCTGATATTTATGATTTCTTTCCTTTTACTAACTTTGGATTTTGTTTGTTCTTTCTCTAATTGCTTTAGGTGCGAGTTTAGGTCGTATCTTTGTGATTTTTCTTGTATATTGAGGTAAGAATGCATTCCTATAAATTTCCCTCTTAGTACTACTTTTGCTTCATCCCATAGGTTTTGGGTCATCATGTTTTCATTGTCATTTGTTTCTAGGTTTTTTTTAATTTCCTCTTTGATTTCTTCGAAGATTCATTTGTTATTTAGTAGCATATAGTTTAGCCCCCATGTATTTGTGCTTTTTACAGCTTTTTTTTTCTGTAATTGATTTCTAATCTCAGAGCATTGTGGTCAGAAAAGATGCTTGATATTATTTCAATTTTCTGAGAATGTTCCATGTGCACTTTAGAAGAAAATGTATTATTCTGATTTCAAATGGAATATCCTATAAATATCAATTAATTCCATCTGTTCTAATATGTCTAAAAGTTTGTGTTTCCTTATTAATTTTCTGTCTGGATGATCTGTCCATTTGTGTAAGTTGGGTGTTAAAGTCCCCTAGTATTATTGTGTTACTGTCGATTTCCCACTTTATGGCTGTTAACATTTACCTTATGTATTGACGTGCTCCTACATTGGGTGTATAAGTATTTACAATTTTTAAATGCTCTTTTTGGATTGATCCCCTGACCATTATGCACTCTTTTTCCTTGTCTCTTGTAACAGCCTTTATTTTAAAGTCTGTATTTTATGATATGAGTATTGCTACTCCACTTTTTTTTAATTTCCATTTACCTGGAATATATTTTTCCATCCCCTCATTTTCAGTCTGTATGAGTCACTAGGTCTGAAGTGGGTCTCTTGTAGACAGTATACATTCATGTCTTGTTTTTGTATGCATGCATCTCGTCAATGTCTTTTGGTTGGAGCATTTACTCCATTAACATTTAAGGTGATTATCGATATGAATGTTCCCATTGCCATTTTCTTAATTGTTTTGGGTTTGTTTTTGTGTCTTTTTTCTTCCCTTCCACTTTTGTTGTCTTCTCTTGTGTTTCTTGCCTAGATAAATTCCTTTAGCAATTGTTGTAAAGCTGGTTTGGTGGTGCTGAATTCTCTTAACTGTTGCTTGTCTGCGAAGCTTTTTATTTCTACATCAAATCTGAATGAGGTCCTTGCTGGGTAGAGTATTCTTGGTTGTAGCTTTTTCCCTTTCATCACTTTAAAATATCTTTCCACTCCCTTCTGACCTGCAGAGTTTTTGGTGAAAAATCTGCTGATAACCTTATGGGAATTCCCTTGTATGTTATTTGTTTCTTTTCCCTTGTTTATTTTAATATTTTTTGTTTGTATTTAATTTTTGTTAGTTTTATCAATGTGTGTCTCAGTGCATTCCTTCTTAGGTTTATCCCATATATGACTCTCTGTGCTTCCTGGACTTGGGTGACTATTTCCTTTCCACTGTTAGGGAAATTTTCGACTGTGATCTCTTCAAATATTTTCTCAGGCCCTTTCTCTTTTTCTTCTTCTTCTGGGACTCCTATAGTTTGAATGTTGGTTTGTTTAATGTTTTCCCAGAGGTTTCTTTTCATTTTTTTATTCTGTTTTATTTTTTTTTGTATTCTGTTCTGTGGCATAAATTTCCACCATTCTGTCTTCTAGGTCACTTACCCGTTCTTCTGCCTCAGTTATTCTCCTATTGATCCCTTCTAGTGTATTTTTCTTTTCAGTTACTACCTTGTTTATCTCAGTTTGTTTGTTCTTTAGTTCTTCTAGTTCTTTTTTAAACTTTCCTTTTATCTTCTTGATCCATGCCTCCATTCAATTTCCAAGATCATGGATCATCTTTACTATCATTACTCTGTATCCTTTTTCAGATAGATTGCTTATCTCATCTTTATCTAGTTGTTCTTGTAGGTTTTTTATCCTGTTCCTTCAACTACAACATACTTCTTTGTTGTCTCATTTTGTCAGACTTACTGTGTATGTGATCTCCTCTCCACAGGCTGCAGGATCGCAATTCCACTTTCTTCTGGTGTCTGCCCCATGATAGGTAGTTTTGTCCAGAGGCTTTTGCCTTTATCCCCTTGGTAGGGAGTTTGATTGGTGTTGCGGTCATCAGAGCCTCCCTTAGATATTTATCACAGCCTCCCCTTTGCTCTGTGTTTGTCACTGCCCTGTCAGGGGTGGGGTCTGCTCCCTAGTTGTTAGAGTAGAGGCCCCCAGATCTGTTTATTCTCTGTTACTCTAATCTGCAGTGTGAGGTAGGTGGGATTGGAGCACTCCCACTAGGAGTGAAGTCACTGAGTTTTCCTGTTTGGGAGCTGTTCATCTGTGAATGTGCTCTGCTGTTTCCCCTTTCACCTGTTTTGAGGGCTCACACAGTATAATGTTGTTGGCAATACTTACAGTCTTGCCTTAACTGTGGCTATACTGACAATTGGCCCTGGTGACTCTCAGGCATTGTTTTTACACAGCCAGCAGCATAAGTCCACTGAGGTTAGGTCCCAGTACTGCAGTAGTCATGCACCTGGACTCACTGTGGAAGCTATGGAGGCAGCTTGTATTCTGGTCTTGTTCTACCCTCAACATGTACATGCCCACAGAGCCCACAGCTGTTAAACCCAGACCCATCCTAGCTGCAAGAGAACTTGTTGTCCTTTCGGATGTTTTGCAGGTGCTGAATTTAAGAAGCCATCAGCAGAGTTGTAACTCCACAGTTCACACAGCCATGAGAAAAGATTTTAGTTCTTCTTCCTTAGTCACATAGACCCTGGGGCTCAGCTGTGGTCAGCTCCTCCTCTGGGAAAATTTCTTAGTTGGGGGAGCTATCCGCATGCTCTCAGGACAGCAGGGACAGATCCTGGCACCTCCTGATGTATTTCCTGGTGGGGTGAACTATCTGCACCCTCCTGGGACAGCGGGGCATGTCCCAGCACCCCCTGGCAGGTTTCCTAGTAATGAGAGCTATCTTTGTCTTCCTGGGACAGCAGGGCAGGTTCTGGCACCCACTGATGGATTTCCTAGTAGGGAGGGCTATCTGTGCATACCCAGTGCAGCAGGGCATGTTCCAGCATCCACTAACATGGACCTTCTAGTTGTGGCAGCTATCCACGTCCTCCTGGGACAGCATGGGCAGGTCCTGGGGTCCACTGTCAGAATTCCCATTGGCAGGATCTGTCCTCACCCCTGCAGGTCAGCAGGAACAGGTCCTGCAGCCTGCAGTGGAATTCCCAGTGGGGAAAGCTGTCTGTGCCTTTCTGGGTCAGTTAGAGTGGGTCCTGGGGCCTGCTGGCAGAATTGCTAGTGGCTGGATCTGTCCACACCCTTCTGGGTCAGTGGGGGTGTGTCCTACAACCCACTGGTGGAATTTCTAGATTCGGGAACTTTCCATGTCCTTCTGGGTGAGCAGAGGTGGGTCCTAGCCTCTGCCCAAGGGCCTGGAGGAGGTGGCCAGTGCCCACCTCTGGAGCCCAAGATGGTGGCAGTGATTTTCACCTGCCCCAGAGCTCCTTTAGGCAGTGTCCTGTTGTGTGAGAGTGCTCACAGGGAAAGAAGCTTTTATGGTGGTCCTGCCCCTCTCCTCGTGCACCTCCCAATAATGTTGCCTTGCCTCTCTGGTTGGCCTGGGCTTCTTCCTAGTACAACCTCAGTTGCCACGGACCAGCCTCTTCAAGCTTTTTCCGCATCTAACTCTAGTCCTCTCCCTCAGACTGAGCTTCAGAGTCTGAGCTTTAGCACCTGAACTCCACCCACACCGACAGAGTGATATCTTAGTTTGGGGAGCACAGGGTGGTAGTGCAGGTTACGCTCTGTTTTGCCTTCCAGAAACTGGTTGTTGTTCTCCCCGTTTTAGGCTCCAAAACTCCCTGCTCCATCCAGTATAATTTCTCTGCTGGTGAGGAGCCTTCCCAAGGTGTGGGAACCTTTCCTCCTTCAGAGCTCCCTCCCTAGGATGCAGGTCCCATCCTGATTCCTTCTTTTTCTTTTTTTTGCCCTACCCAGTTACATGGAGGTTTTCTTGTCTTTTCAGACATCTGAGGTCTTCTGTCAGCACTCAGTAGCTCTTCTGTGTGAATAATTCTACTTGTAGATGTATTTTCAATGTCTGTGGAGGGAGGTGAACTTTGCTTCTTACCCCTCCACCATCTTAATCCCCTCCATTAGTGAACTTCCATAACAGCATTATTCTTAATAGGTAAACAAAATGCATATCCATACAATGGAATAATATCCAGTAATAAAAAGGAATGAAGTACTGCTACAATGTGAATGAACTTTGAAAACATGCTAAGTGAAAGAAGCCAGTAACAATAGCCAATATATTGTATTATTCCATTCATGTAAAATTTCTGAAACAGGAAAATCTATAGAGACACAAATTAGTGGTTGGCTAGGGTGGGAAAAATGTGGGGGTTCGTGGGTGACAGCTAAATGGTAGAAGGTTTCTATTTGGGGTGATGAAAATTTTAAAAAATTGATTGATGGCTGCACAACTATGTGCATATATATACACTACAGAGAATTTAATGATGTACTTTAAATGGGAAATAATGTATCCTGTGTGAGTATATCTCAACAAAGATATTTTTTAAATATTACAGAGGGCTTCCCTGGTGGAGCAGTGGTTGAGAATCTGCCTGCCAATGCAGGGGACACGGGTTCGGGCCATGGTCTGGGAAGATCCCACATGCCGCGGAGCAACTAGGCTCGTGAGCCACAATTACTGAGCTTGCGCGTCTGGAGCCTGTGCTCCACAACAAGAGAGGCCTCGATAGTGAGAGGCCTGTGCACCGTGATGAAGAGTGGCCCCCACTTGCCACAACTAGAGAAAGCCCTCGCACAGAAACGAAGACCCAACACAGCCATAAATAAATAAATTAATTAATTAAAAAAATATATTACAGAGATCTTGTTAAACATTCACCTTGTTTTCCTCAATGATAATATTTTACATATTATATAATATATATATATTTTGTATAACATATGTAATTATATAATATGTATAATATTGTTTAATATAGTACAATATCAAAAGCAGGGAATTTATTTTGGTATGATCAACAGACCTTAAGTAGAATTTCCCAGTTTTTACAAGCATTCATTAGTCATATATTCATAGTTCTGTGCAATTTTGTCATTCATATAGATTTGTGTAACTACCCCCACAATCAAAATATGTAACAGTTCCATCACCTCAAAGGAACTCCCTTGTGTTATCCCCCACTAACTCCTTATTCCTAACAGTATTTGCTTTTGTCCCATCAACTGCAGAAAACCTTGCTTTGCAAAGAAGTGACATAATCAAAATAATGGGACATAATCTAAAGTTGAAAATGTAATTAACTCAAGCTAGTGCATTATAGGTGTTGAATATTCCTGTTTTTCCCTCAAAAATGTAAAATAACCTATGGCACCACTGTTGGTTTGTTGAGATGCCACAGAGTGTCTCATTACACAGTTTGGGAACCACAACTATAAGTAACTTGTGAAGCATATACAACAGGTAGGAAACCCTCATTCTGTTGCCAGGCACTAACTCTAAGGAGCTGACTTTTACTTATCCAATCTCTTGCCTTGAAGAATAACTCCTTATATGTGAGCCCCAAAGTTCATTATGCTCTCTCTCCATAGTTCATCTAACATGCAATATGTCAGAAGATAAAGTCATCTCCATTCTAGTTGTTCTTCTAAACCCTGCAGTAGTCTTCCTGAAAATAGCAGAAGAAGGTGAGATTTGCCCTTCTGAAAATTAATGTAAACTGATGGCTTAAGGTATAGAATATTGTTATATGTTACTGTGCCAGATGTGACACCCAACTGTAGCAATTTTATCTAAACAACCTATGACTTCTGACTGTTTCGTGGTGACTAGAGCTTCTTAGATCATTGTTTTTCTCCCTTTCTCCTATGGTAAGCCCTAAAATATGTAGGACTTGCATTGCCATATCAACTTTGAAGTATTTCTAAGACTGAATTACTTTAATATTCATGTTGATACTGTGTCCTAAAATGGTACAGAACAAACTCCTTCATCTCTCTCCTTTCCCTTTGTTTTATCCTACATACCTTTGCTTACCATGCTGTAGTGGGAATAGCACTAGTGTTGGAGTTTGAAGTTCTGAGCCCTAACTTTAGCTTTGTCATGATGAGTTGAGGTTAAACTGTGTGAGGTTAAACAACTCACCTTCTCTAAATCTCAGATTCCTTGTCTATAAAATGAGGGAGGAAGTAATTTCTAAGGTCCCTTCCATCTCTTTATATCACGAGGTTCTATGATTGAGTTTCTGCTTTGAGTAGACTTTTGTATACAAATATGTTTCTTCATGCTTCTCATTCAGCCATATAATGGCAATAACAACCTTTATTCCTTAAATCCATGAGCTAATATCTGGAAAATATTTGGGAATTTTTGAAGAAGAAAATTCTATATAAATAAATATAGTAGTGCAAATAGGGAGCAAGGAAGAATGACAAGACTACCAGGGTAATATGAAAGCATATTTTGCTATGAGAGCACAGCTACATACAGAAGCAATTGGATTATTTAGAATAATTCCCTATCGTTTCCTAATCCTCCAGACTACTACCTCAAATAAAGAAGTTTCTTTGTAAAGTGAATGTGGGAAGTATTCATCTCCCTCCAAGTAAAAACTTAAACTGTGTGGACCTTGGAGATTTAAAGCAAAATCCACTTTAAGGGGTTGAGAAAACTAATTTGGCTAGAGAGTTGAATTGAGATCATGCCTAACACTTTGACAGAAGAATCCAGAAATCAATAAGCAGACTTGTTCAAAAGAGGAAAAAATGTTTTATGGGCCTGTCAGATCAACTGGTATGAAGTAAGCCAATAATTATAATTTAGTGCCAGGGTAAGTTTTCCTTGCATGTAACTATATAATTGAAAAAAATTACTCAAATGACAGAGCATCATTTTTGTGCTTATCCTTGTTTGTTTGCTTGGGCTAACAGACTGTTTGATGTGCCTTATATGGCTCATCATTACAAGTCAAAACCTCCCTGAGGTGGAAGCTGATGTCTCTCGAGTTTTTCTCCCTAAAGACTTTATAATTTCTGTTGGTAAAATGGAGGGTACTTAGGCATAAAATGGAAGCAACTATATTCTCTATAAACCCAGAATATATGGAATACAGGGGAAATACCCACTCCAAAGTATGCTTTACTGTCTATTTATTCCCAAAATAATGATAAATGACAGCCCACAAAAATTATATCCAAATGTTTATGTCTGGGGAACAGATGACAACTGTATAAGAAGAATAGGCTATTGGTGAATGGTGATTGACAGCACAGCTCAGAATGTGGGGAGCATGTGTTGGGCTTCATCAGATACTAGGGAGTTGCTGACAGCTCACTCTACAGTTCCCTTCCTTCTTGCCCCAGCAGCAATTTGGGATGAATGCTGAATTTTTCTCAACTTGGGAAGATGAGGCCCTACTGAAAATTTGTTTTCTCCACTAAGGTAAAGCTTTCCTAGGATGTATGGAGCATTACTGTAACTTTGAAAAAAAGGGCTTGAATGTTAATAAATTTTATTTTATTTTATTATTATTATTTTTTGCAGTACACGGGTCTCTCACTGTTGTGGCCTCTCCAGTTGTGGAGCACAGGCTCCGGGCACGCAGGCTCCGGACGTGCAGGCTCAGGGGCCATGGCTCACGGGCCCAGCCGCTCTGCGGCATGTGGGATCTTCCCGGACCGGGGCATGAACCCGTGTCCCCTGCATTGGCAGGCGGACTCTCAACCACTGTGCCACCAGGGAAGCCCTAAGTTTTATTTTTAAATATTATACTTACCTGGTAAATCCATCCAGCTCTGGCAATGGTTTTTATGTGAACACAATTGGAATGACAGATCAAAGGCCCATTGGAAGTAAACTGCTAGGTCAAATTATTCAAAGTCTTAAAAATTCTTCTTCACTTGGAGGACAATAGAGCAATGTAAAATATACAAAATTTGGCTACATTGTGATTTGTCCATAATAGTCACTAAATAGATATAATGAGGCAACATTTTAAAAATTAACTATAAACGTACACATTAATATATTTTCCTTGTAAAAAGTTTAACATATTACATGTAAGTCTAAAGTCCCCCCATCTACCATTCCTAATGTGTATCCTTTCAGAGCTTTTTCTATTAATTTAGACACATAAATGTACCCATAAAACTACATAGTAATTAATTTGAATTACATAAAATGCCATTTAAGTAATCAAAATATTGGCAATTCCACATGGTTTCACCTCATGTTATGTGTGGGGGTAATTTAAAATAATTGGCATCATAACATATATCACTCTGTGACTTTCTTTTAATCTCCTATTTGATGAAATTTCCATTTTAATGCCTACTGAGCTACTTCAGTTAAACCGTTAGCCAGAATCCCCTTATATGGTTTATCATAGCTTATTTGGCCATGCGTTGGTTGACATTAGTTTTCAAACTTTGTTTTAAACAACATTGCTATGAAAAAAGAATCACTTTCCTCTTTTTAAATTGAAGTATAATTAACATACTATATTATATTAGTTCCAGGTGTACAACATAGTGATTCATCATTTATATACATTGTGAAATGATCACCACAATAAGTCTAGTTATCATGTGTCACCATAAAAAGTTAATGGTATATTATTGACTATACTCCCTATGCTGTACATTACATTCCTGTAACTTATTTACTTTATAACTGGACATTTCTTCCTTTTGATCCTCTTCACCAATTTTACCCATCCTCAATGCCCCTGGCTTCTGTTAGTGACCAATCTCTTCTCTGTATTTATGAATGTTTTTTGTTTGTTTCATTTTTCACATTCCACAAATAAGTGAAATCATATAGTATTTGTCTTTGTCTGTCTTATTTCACTTTGTATAATATCCTCAAGGTCCATCCATGGTGTCAAAATGGCAGCTTAACAATTCAACCTTTTCTTTTTCCTTACATGGAATCCATGTATCTCACTTTATATAAAATCTACAATAACATTAATGATCATACTCTTGTGAACTACAATGTACTGTCTTTATATATAAATTTTGTCTACTTATATTTAATGTGACTACAGATATATTTTGACTTGTTTATGCCATCTCATTCTGTGTTTTCTATTTACCATGTTTTCCCTTTGCCTTTTTTTCTCCTTTCCTGTCTTCCATTAGATTCCTTATTTTCTTTATCTCTTACTTTTAATCCTATGCTGGTTGGGAAGTTATGTGTTAAACTTGAATCCTTTAAGTAATTAAACTTTAACAAATCAATTGACATCTCTAATGTCCTCCTGACAAAAATGAAAGGTCTTTCAAAAATTTTGACCCCATTACCCCCTCCCATCTTCAATTTTATTTTACATGTCGAGTATTTCCCTGATAATGAGTGATGTTGAGCATCTTTTCATTTTTCTGTTGGACGTTCTGTGTGTGTCTTCTTCGGAAAAATGTCAATTCAGGTCATCTGTTCATTTTGAATTAGGATGTCTTCTTTCTGATGGTGAGTTGTATATGTTCTTTGTATATTTTGGATATTAACCTCATATCCGATATATTGTTTGCAAATATCTTCTTGCATTCAATAGGGTGTCTTTTTGTCTTGATGATAGATTTCTTTGCTGTGCAAAAGCTTTTAAGTTTGGTGTAGTCCCCTTTGCTTATTTTTGCTTTTGTTTCCCATTCCTAAAGACGCTTATCAAAAACAAATATTGCTAAGACCAATGTGAAAGAGTGTACTATATTTTCTTCTAAAAGTTTTACTTTCAGGTCTTACATATAAGTCTTTAATCCGTTTTTTTAAAAAAAACATCTTTATTGGGGTATAATGGCTTTACAATGGTGTGTTAGTTTCTGCTTTATAACAAAGTGAATGAGTTATACATATACATATGTTCCCATATCTCTTCCCTCTTGCATCTCCCTCCCTCCCACCCTCCCTATCCCACCCATACAGGCGGTCACAAAGCACCGAGCCGATCTCCCTGTGCTATGAGGCTGTTTCCCACTAGCTATCTACCATCTCCCTGTGCTATGAGGCTGTTTCCCACTAGCTATCTACCATACATTGGGTAGTGTATATATGTCTATGCCTCTCTCTCACTTTGTCACAGCTCACTCTTCCCCCTCCCCATATCCTCGAGTCCGTTCTCTAGTAGGTTTGTGTCTTTATTCCTGTCTTACCCCTAGGTTCTGCATGACACGTTTTTTTTCTTAAATTCCATATATATGTGATAGCATACGGTATTAGTCTTTCTCTTTCTGACTTACTTCACTCTGTATGACAGACTCTAGGTCTATCTATCTCATTACAAATAGATCAATTTCGTTTCTTTATATGGCTGAGTAATATTCCATTGTATATATGTGCCACATCTTCTTTATCCATTCATCCGATGATGGGCACTTAGGTTGTTTCCATCTCCAGGCTATTGTAAATAGAGGTGCCATGAACATTTTGGTACATGACCCTTTTTGAATTATGGATCTCTCAGGGTATATGCCCAGTAGTGGGATTCCTGGGTCATATGGTAGTTCTATTTGTAGTTTTTTAAGGAACCTCCATGCTGTTCTCCTTAGTGGCTATACCAATTCACATTTGCACCAGCAGTGCAAGAGTGATCCCTTTTCTCCACACCCTTTCCAGCATTCATTGTTCCTAGATTTTATGATGACGGCCATTCTGACTGGTGTGAGATGGTATCTCATTGTACTTTTTTTTTTAACATATTTATTGCGGTATAATTGCTTTACAATGGTGTGTTAGTTTCTGCTTTATAACAAAGTGAATCAGTTATACATATACATATGTTCCCATATGTCTTCCCTCTTGCGTTTCCCTCCCTCCCACCCTCCCTATCCCACCCCTCCAGGCTGTCATAAAGCACCAAGCCAATATCCCTGTGCCATGAGACTGCTTCCCACTAGCTATCTACCTTACTACATTTGTTAGTGTGTATATGTCCATGACTCTCTCTCGCCCTGTCACAGCTCACCCTTCCCCTTCCCCTTCCCCATATCCTCAAGTCCGTTCTCCAGTAGGTCTGCGTCTTTATTCCTGTCTTACCCCTAGGTTCTTCATGACATTTTTTTTCTTAAATTCCATATATATGGGTTAGCATATGGTATTTGTCTTTCTCTTTCTGACTTACTTCACTCTGTATGACAGACTCTAGGTCTATCCACCTCATTACAAATAGCTCAATTTCGTTTCTTTTTATGGCTGAGTAATATTCCATTGTATATATGTGCCACATCTTCTTTATCCATTCATCCGATGATGCACACTTAGGTTGTTTCAATCTCCGGGCTATTGTAAATAGAGCTGCAATGAACATTTTGGTACATGACTCTTTTTGAATTTTGGTTT
Organism: Aethalodelphis obliquidens; assembly: GCF_003676395.1. NCBI lineage: Eukaryota > Metazoa > Chordata > Mammalia > Artiodactyla > Delphinidae > Aethalodelphis > Aethalodelphis obliquidens. The sequence continues at coordinate 5,272,867 of NW_020838036.1, read as the reverse complement.
TCTCAGGGTATATGCCCAGTAGTGGGATTGCTGGGTCATATGGTAGTTCTATTTGTAGTTTTTTAAGGAACCTCCATGCTGTTCTCCATAGTGGCTGAACCAATTCACATTCCTACCAGCAGTGCAAGAGTGTTCCCTTTTCTCCATGCCTTCTCCAGCATTTATTGTTTCTAGATTTTTTGATGATGGCCATTCTGACTGGTGTGAGATGATATCTCATTGTAGTTTTGATTTGCATTTCTTTAATGATTAATGATGTTGAGCATTCTTTCATGTGTTTGTGGGCAGTCTGTATATCTTCTTTGGAGAAATGTCTATTTAGGTCTTCCACCCATTTTTGGATTGGGTTGTTTGTTTTTTTGTTATTGAGCTTCATGAGCTGCTTGTAAATTTTGGAGTTTAATCCTTTGTCAGTTGCTTCATTTGCAAATATTTTCTGCCATTCTGAGGGTTGTCTTTTGGTCTTGTTTATGGTTTCCTTTGCTGTGCAAAAGCTTTGAAGTTTCATTAGGTCCCAATTGTTTATTTTTTTTTATTTCCATTACTCTAGGAGGTGGGTCAGAAAGGATCTGGCTGTAATTTATGTCATAGAGTGTTCTGCCTATGTTTTCCTCTAAGAGTTTGACAGTTTCTGGCCTTACCTTTAGGTCTTTAATCCATTTTGAGCTTATTTTTGTGTATGGTGTTAGGGAGTGATCTAATCTCATACTTTTACATGTACCTGTCCACTTTTCCCAGCACCACTTATTGAAGAGGCTGTCCTTTCTCCACTGTACATTCCTGCCACCTTTATCAAAGATAAGGTGTCCATATATGCGGAGGTTTATCTCTGGGCTTTCTATCCTGTTCCATTGATCTATCTTTCTGTTTTTGTGCCAGTACCATACTGTCTTGACTACTGTAGCTTTGTAGTATAGTCTGAAGTCAGGGAGCCTGATTCCTCCAGCTCCTTTTTTCATTCTCAAGAGTGCTTTGGCTATTCGGGGTCTTTTGTGTTTCCATACAAATTGCAAAATTTTTTGTTCTAGTTCTGTGAAAAATGCCAGTGTTAGTTTGATAGGGATTGCATTGAATCAATAGATTGCTTTGGGTAGTAGAGTCATTTTCACCATGTTGATTCTTCCAATCCAAGAACATGGTATATCTCTCCATCTATTTGTATCATTTTTAATTTCTTTCATCAGTGTCTTATAATTTTCTGCATACAGGTCTTTTGTCTCCTTAGGTAGGTTTATACCTAGATATTTTATTCTTTTTGTTGCAATGGTAAATGGGAGTGTTTTCTTGATTTCACTTTCAGATTTTTCATCATTAATATATAGGAAGGCCAGAGATTTCTGTGCATTAATTTTGTATCCTGCTACTTTACCAAATTCATTGATTAGTTCTAATAGTTTTCTGGTAGCATCTTTAGGATTCTCTATATATAGTATCATGTCATCTGTAAACAGTGACAGCTTTACTTCTTCTTTTCTGATTTGGATTCGTTTTATTTCCTTTGCTGTGGCTAAAACTTCCAAAACTATGTTGAATAACTTCCAAAACTATGTTGAATAACTTCCAAAACTATGTTGAATAAGAGTGGTAAGAGTGGGCAACTTTGTCTTGTTCCTGATCTTAGTGGAAATGTTTTCAGTTTTTCACCATTGAGGATGATGTTTGCTGTGGGCTTGTCATATATGGCCTTTATTATGTTGAGGAAAGTTCCCTGTATGCCTACTTTCTTCAGGGTTTTTATCATAAATGGGTGTTGAATTTTGTCAAAAGCTTTCTCTGCATCTATTGAGGTGAGCATATGGTTTTTCTCTTTCAGTTTGTTAATATGGTTTATCACATTGATAGATTTGTGTATATTGAAGAATCCTTGCATTCCTGGAATAAACCCCACTTGATCATGGTGTATGATCCTTTTAATGTGCTGTTGGATTCTGTTTGCTAGTATTTTGTTGAGGATTTTTGCATCTATGTTCATCAGTGATATTGGCCTGTAGTTTTCTTTCTTTGTGACATCCTTGTCTGGTTTTGGTATCAAGGTGATGGTGGCCTCATAGAAGGAATTTGGGAGTGTTCCTCCCTCTGCTATATTTTGGAAGAGTTTGAGGATAGGTGTTTGCTCTTCTCTAAATGTTTGATAGAATTCGCCTGTGAAGCCATCTGGTCCTAGGTTTTTGTTTGTTGGAAGATTTTTAATCACAGTTTCAATTTCAGTGCTTGTGATTGGTTTGTTCATATTTTCTATTTCTTCCTGATTCAGTCTTGGCAGGTTGTGCATTTCAAAGAATTTGTCCATTTCTTCCATATTGTCCATTTTATTGCAATAGAGTTGCTTGTAGTAATCTCTCATGATCTTTTGTATTTCTGCAGTGTCAGTTGTTACTTCTCCTTTTTCATTTCTAATTCTATTGATTTGAGTCTTCTCCCTTTTTTTCTTGATGAGTCTGGCTAGTGGTTTATCTATTTTGTTTATCTTTTCAAAGAACCAGCATTTAGTTTTATTGATCTTTGCTATTGTTTCCTTCATTTATTTTCATTTATTTCTTATCTGATTTTTATGATTTCTTTCCTTCCGCTAGCTTTGGGTTTTTTTGTTATTCTTTCTCTGATTGCTTTAGGTGCAAGGTTAGGTTGTTTATTCGAGATGTTTCCTGCTTCTTAAGGTGGGCTTGTATTGCTATAAACTTCTCCATTAGAACTGCTTTTGCTGCATCCCATAGGTTTTGGGTCATCGTGTCTCCATTGTCATTTGCTTCTAGGTATTTTTTTAATTTCCTCTTTGATTTATTCAGTGATCACTTCATTATTAAGTAGTGTATTGTTTAGCCTCCATGTGTTTGTATTTTTTACAGATCTTTTCCTGTAATTGATATCTAGTCTCATGGCATTGTAGTCAGAAAAGATACTTGATACAATTTCAATTTTCTTAAATTTACCAAGGCTTGATTTGTGACCCAAGATATGATCATTCCTGGAGAATGTTCAATGACACTTGAGAAAAATGTGTATTCTGTTGTTTTTGGATGGAGTGTCCTATAAATATCAATTAAGTCCATCTTGTTTAATGTATCATTTAAAGTTTGTGTTTCCTTATTTATTTTCATTTTGGATGATCTGTCCATGGGTGAAAGTGGGGTGTTCAAGTCACCTACTATGAATGTGTTACTGTCGATTTCCCCTTTTATGGATGTTAGTATTTGCCTTATGTACTGAGGTGCTCCTATGTTGGGTGCGTAAATATTTATAATTGTTATATCTTCTTGGATCAATCCCTTGATAATTATGTAGTGTCCTTCTTTGTCTCTTTTAATAGTCCATATTTTAAAGTCTATTTTGTCTGATATGAGTATTGCTACCCGAGCTTTCTTTTGGTTTCCATTTGCATGGAATATCTTTTTCCATCCCCTTACTTTCAGTCTGTATGTGTCTCTAGGTCTGAAGTGGGTCTCTTGTAGACAGCATATATAAGGGTCTTGTTTTTGTATCCATTCAGCCAATCTGTGTTTTTGGTGGGAGCATTCAGTCCATTTACATTTAAGGTAATTATCAATATGTATGTTCCTATTCCCATTTTCTAAATTGTTTTGGGTTCGTTAATATAGGTCTTTTCCTTCTCTTGTGTTTCTTGCCTAGAGAAGATCCTTTAGCATTTGTTGTAAAGCTGGTTTGGTGGTGCTGAACTCTCTCAGCTTTTGCTTGTCTCTAAATGTTTTAATTTCTCCATCAAATCTGAATGAGATCCTTGCTGGCTAGAGTAGTCTTTGTTGCAGGTTTTTCTCCTTCATCACTTTCAGTATGTCCTGCCACTCCCTTCTGGCTTGTAGGGTTTCTGCTGAGAGATCAGCTCTTAACCTTATGGGGATTCCCTTGTGTGTTATTTGTTGTTTTTCCCTTGCTGCTTTTAATATGCTTTCTTTGTATTTAATTTTTGACTGTTTGATTAATATGTGTCTTGGCTTATTTGTCCTTGGATTTATCCTGTATGGGACTCTCTGTGCTTCCTGGACTTGATTAACTATTTCCTTTCCCATATTAGGGAAGTTTTCAACTATAATCTCTTCAAATATTTTCTCAGTCCCTTTCTTTTTCTCTTCTTCTGGAACCCCTATAATTTGAATGTTGGTGCATTTAATGTTGTCCCAGAGGTCTCTGAGACTGTCCTCAGTTCTTTTCATTTTTTTTTTTCTTTATTCTGTTCTGCAGTAGTTATTTCCACTATTTTATCTTCCAGGTCACTTATCCGTTCTTCTGCCTCAGTTATTCTGCTGTTGATCCCATCTAGAGTACTTTTAATTTCATTTATTGTGTTGTCCATCGTTGCTTGTTTCATCTTTATTTCTTCTAGGTCCTTATTAACTCTTTCTTGCATTTTGTCCATTCTATTTCCAAGATTTCAGATCATCCTTACTATCATTATTCTGAATTCTTTTTCAGGTAGACTGCCTATTTCCTCTTCATTTGTTAGGTCTGGTGCATTTTTATCTTGCTCCTTTATCTGCTGTGTGTTTTTCTGTCTTCTCATTTTGCTTATCTTACTGTGTTTGGGGTCTCCTTTTTGCAGGCTGCAGTTTCATAGTTCCTCCTGTTTTTGATGTCTGTCTCCAGTGGCTAAGGTTGGTTCAGTGGGTTGTGTAGGCTTCCTGGTGGAGGGGACTAGTGCCTGTGTTGTGGTGGATAGGCTGGATCTTGTCTCTCTAGTGGGCAGGTTCACGTTTGGTGGTGTGTTTTGGTGTGTCTGTGGCCTTATTATGATTTTAGGCAGCCCCTCTGCTAATGGGTGGGGTTGTGTTGCTGTTTTGCTAGTTGTTTGGCATAGGTTTTCCAGCACTGTGGCTTGCTGGTCGTTGAGTGAAGCTGGGTGCTGGTGTTAAGATGGAGGTCTCTGGGAGATTTTCGCTGTTTGATATTATGTGGAGCTGGGAGGTCTCTTGTTGACCAGTGTCCTGAAGTTGGCTCTCCTACCTCAGAGGCAGAGCCCTGACTCTTGGCTGGAGCACCAAGAGCCTTTCATCCACACGGCTCAGAATAAAAGGGAGAAAAAGTAGAGAGAATTAGTAGAAGCATGAGGAAAGAAAGAAGGAAAGGAGGGAAGGAAGGAAGGAAGGAAGGAAGGAGGAAAGAAAGAAAGAAGCAAAGAAGGAAAGAAGGCAAGAAGGAAAGAAAGGAGGGAGGGAGGGAGTGAGGAAGGAAGGAAGGAGGGAAAGAAGAAAAAAGACAGAAAGAAAGAAGATACAGTAAAAATAAAATAAAGTATAATAACGTTATTGAATTAAAAAATTCCTATTTAGAAAAAAAAAAAGGGACGGATAGAACCTTAGGACAAATGTTGGAAGCAAAGCTATACAGACAAAATCTTACACAGAAGCATACACATACACCCTCACAAAAAGAGGTAAAGGGGGAAAAATCATAAATCTTGCTCTCAGACACCACCTATTCAATTTAGGATGGTTTGTTGTCTAAAGGAGGGAAGGAAGGAAGGAAAGAAAGAAAGAAAGAATGAAGATAAAGTATAAGAAAGTTATTAAAGTTAAATATTAAGATAAATTTTTTTAAAAAAACCATGGACGGATAGAACCCTAGGACAAATGGTGGAAGGAAGACTATAGACAAGATCTCACACAGAAGCGTACACATACACATTCACAAAAAGAGGAAAAGGGAAAAAAAATCATAGATCTTGCTCCCAAAGTCCACCTCCTCAATTTGGGATCATTCCTTGTCTATTCAGGTATTCCACAGATGCAGGGTATATCAAGTTGATTGTGGAGCTTTAATCCGCTGCTTCTGAGGCTGCTGGGAGAAATTTCCCTTTCTCTTCTTTGTACTCACAGCTCACAGGGGCTCAGCTTTGGGTTTGGCCCCGCCTGCGTGTAGGTCGCTGGAGGGCGTCTGTTTTTTGCTCAGACAGGACGGGGTTAAAGGAGCCGCTGATTCGGGGGCTCTGGTGCACTCAGGCCGGGGAGGAGAGAGGGGCAGTGTGTGCGGCGCGGGCCTGCGGCGGCAGAGGCCAGGGTGACGTTGCACCAGCCTGAGGCCCGCGGTGCGTTCTCCCGGGGAGTTGTCCCTGGATCCCGGGAACCTGGCAGTGGCGGGCTGCACAGGCTCCGCGGAAGAGAGGTGTGGAGAGTGACCTGTGCTCGCACACAGGACCCTTGGTGGCGGCAGCAGCAGCCTTAGCGTCTCCCGCCCGTTTCTGTGGTCCGCGCTTTTAGCCGCGGCTCGCACCCCTCTCTGGAGTTCCTTTAAGCAGCGCTGTTAAACCCCTCTCCTCGCGCACCAGGAAACAAAGAGGGAAGAAAAAGTCTCTTGCCTCTTCAGCAGGTGCAAACTTTTCCCCCGGACTCCCTCCCGGCTAGCCATGGTGCACTAAACCCTTCGGGCTATGTTCAAGCCGCCAACCGCAGTCCTCTCCCTGCGCTCCGTTCGAAACCGAAACCCGAGCCTCAGCTCGCAGCCCCGCCCGCCCCTGCGGGTGAGCAGACAAGCCTCTCGGGCTGGTGAGTGCCCGTTGGCACCGATCCTCTGTGCGGGAATCTCCCCGCTTTGCCCTCCGCACCCGTTGCTGTGCACTCCTCCGCGGCTTTGAAGCTCCCCCCTCTGCCTCCCGCAGTCTCCACCCGCGAAGGGGCTTCCTAGTGTGTGGAAACTTTTCCTCCTTCACAGCTCCCTCCCACTGGTGCAGGTGCCGTCCCTATTCTTTTGTCTCTGTTTTTTCTTTTTTTCTTTTGCCCTACCCAGGTACTTGGGGAGTTTCTTGCCTTTTGGGAGGTCTGAGGTCTTCTGCCAGCCTTCAGTAGGTGTTCTGTAGGAGTTGTTCCACGTGTAGATGTATTTCTGGTGTATCTGTGGGGAGGAAGGTGATCTCCGTGTCTTACTCTTCCGCCATCTTCAAGGTCCCCCCCTCGTTGCAGTTTTGATTTGCATTTCTTTAATGATTAATGATGTTGAGCATTCTTTCATGTGTTTGTTGGCAGTCTGTATATCTTCTTTGGAGAAATGTCTATTTAGGTCTTCTGCCCATTTTTGGATTGCGTTGTTTGTATTTTTTGTTATTGAGCTTCATGAGCTGCTTGCATATTTTGGAAATTAATCGTTTGTCAGTTGCTTCATTGGCAAATATTTTCTGCCATTCTGAGGGTTGTCTTTTGGTCTTGTTTATGGTTTCCTTTGCTGTGCAGAAGCTTTGAAGTTTCATTAGGTCTCACTTGCTTATTTGTGTTTTTATTTCCATTTCTCTAGGAGGTGGTTCAAAAAGGATCTTGCTGTGATTTATGTCATAGAGTGTTCGGCCTATGTTTTCCTCTAAGAGTTTTATAGTTTCTGGCCTTATATTTCGGTCTTTAATCCATTTTGAGCTTATTTTTGTGTATGGTGTTAGGGAGTGATCTAATCTCATACTTTTACATGTACCTGTCCAGTTTTCCCAGCACCAGTTATTGAAGAAGCTGTCCTTTCTCCACTGTATATTCCTGCCTCCTTTATCAAATATAAGGTGACAATATGTGCGTGGTTTTATCTCGGGCTTTTTATCCTGTTCCATTGATCTATCTTTCTGTTTTTGTGCCAGTACCATACTGTCTTGATTACTGTAGCTTTATAGTATAGTCTGAAGTCAGGGAGCCTGATTCCTCCAGCTCCGTTTTTCGTTCTCAAGATTGCTTTGCCTATTCGGGATCTTTTATGTTTCCATACAAATTGTGAAATTTTTTGTTCTAGTTCTGTGAAAAATGCCAGTGGTAATTTGATAGGGATTGCACTGTATCTGTAGATTGCTTTGGGTAGTAGAGTCATTTTCACAATGTTTATTCTTCCAATCCCAGAACGTGGTATATCTCTCCATCTATTTGTATCACCTTTAATTTTTTTCATCAGTGTCTTATAATTTTCTGCATACAGGTCTTTTGTCTCCTTAGGTAGGTTTATACCTAGATATTTTATTCTTTTTGTTGCTATGGTAAATGGGAGTGTTTTCTTGATTTCACTTTCAGATTTTTCATCATTAATGTATAGGAATGGCAGAGATTTCTGTGCATTAATTTTGTATGCTGCTACTTTACCAAATTCATTAATTAGCTCTAGTAATTTTCTGGTAGCACCTTTAGGACTCTCTATATATAGTATCTTGTCGTCTGCAAACAGTGACATCTTTACTTCTTCTTTTCCTATTTGGATTCTTTTATTTCCTTTTCTTCTCTGATTGCTGTGGCTAAAACCTCCAAAACTATGTTGAATAAGAGTGGTGAGAGTGGGCAACCTTGTCTTCTTCCTGACCTTAGTGCAAATGCTTTTTTTTCACCATTGAGGATGATGTTGGCTGTGGGTTTGTCATATATGGCCTTTATTATGTTGAGGAAAGTTCCCTCTATGTTTACTTTCTTCAGGGTTTTTTTCAAAAATGGGTGTTGACTTTTGTCAAAAGCTTTCTCTGCATCTATTGAGATGATCATATGGTTTTTCTCCTTCAACTTGTTAATATGGTTTATCACATTGATTGATTTGCGTATATTGAAGAATCCTTGCATTCCTGGAATAAACCCCACTTGATCATTGTGTATGATCCTTTTAATGTGCTGTTGGATTCTGTTTGCTAGTATTTTGTTGAGGATATTTGCATCTATGTTCATCAGTGATATTGCCCTGTAGTTTTCTTCCTTTGTGACCTCTTTGTCTGGTTTTGGTATCAGGATGATGGTGACCTCGTAGAATGAGTTTGGGAGTGTTCATCCCTCTGCTATATTTTGGAAGAGTTTGAGAAGGATAGGTGTTAGCTCTTCTCTACATGTTTGATAGAATTCGCCTGTGAAGCCATCTGGTTCTGGGCTTTTTTTGTTGGAAAATTTTTAATCACAGTTTCAATTTCAGTGCTTGTGATTGGTCTGTTCATATTTTCTATTTCTTCCTGATTCAGTCTTGGCAGTTGTGAATTTCTAAGAATTTGTCCATTTCTTCCAGGTTGTCCATTTTATTGGCATAGAGTTGCTTGTAGTAATCTCTCATGATCTTCTGTATTTCTGCAGTGTCAGTTGTTACTTCTCCTTTTTCACTTCTAATTCTATTGATTTGAGTCTTCCCCCTTTTTTTCTTGATGAGTCTGGCTATTGGTTTATGTATTTTGTTTATCTTCTCAAAGAACAAGCTTTTAGATTTATTGATCTTTGTTATCATTTCCTTCATTTCTCTTTCATTTATTTCTGATCTGATTTTTATGATTTCTTTCCTTCTGCTAATTTCGGGGTTTTTTTGTTCTTCTTTCTCTAATTGCTTTCAGTGCAAGGTTAGGTTGTTTATTCGAGATGTTTCCTGTTTCTTAAGTAGGCTTGTATTGCTATAAACTTCCCTCTTAAAACTGCTTTTGCTGAATCCCATAGGTTTTGGGTCGTCATGTCTGCATTGTCATTTGTTTCTAGGTACATTTTAATTTCCTCTTTGATTTCTTCAGTGATCACTTCATTATTAAGTATTGTATTGTTTTGCCTTCATATGTTTGTAGTTTTTACAGATCTTTTCCTGTAATTGATAACTAGTCTCAAGGCGTTGTGTTCGGAAAAGATAGTTAATACAATTTCAATTTTCTTAAATTTACTATGACTTGATTTATGACCCAAGATATGATCTATCCTTGAGAATGTCCCATGAGCACTTGAGAAGAATGTGTATTCTGTTGTTTTTGGATGGAGTGTCCCATAAATATCAATTAAGTCTATCTAGTTTATTGTATCATTTAAAGCTTGTGTTTCCTTATTTATTTTCATTTTGGATGATCTGTTCATGGGTGAAAGTGGGGTGTTCAAGTCAGCTACTATGAATGTGTTACTGTCAATTTCCTCTTTTTTGGCTGTTAGTACTTGCCTTATGTATTGAGGTTCTCCTATGTTGGGTGCATAAATATTTACAATTGCTATATCTTCTTCTTGGATCGATCCCTTGATCATTATGTAGTGTCCTTCTTTGTCTCTTCTAATAGTCTTTATTTTAAAGTCTATTTCCTCTGATATAAGAATTGCTACTCCAGCTTTCTTTTGGTTTCCATTTGCATGGAATATCTTTTTCCATCCCCTTACTTTCAGTCTGTATGTGTCTCTAGGTCTGAAGTGGATCTCTTGTAGACAGCATATATATGGGTCTTGTTTTTGCATCCATTCAGTCAATCTGTGTCTTTTGGTGGGAGCATTTAGTCCATTTACACTTAAGGTAATTATCAATATGTATGTTCCTATTCCCATTTTCTAAATTGTTTTGGATTCATTATTGTAGGTCTTCCTTCTCTTGTGTTTCTTGCCTAGAGAAGTTCCTTTAGCATTTGTTGTAAAGCTCGTTTGGTGGTGCTGAACTCTCTCAACTTTTGCTTGTCTGTAAAGGTTTTAATTTCTCCATCAAATCTGAATGAGATCCTTGCTGGGTAGAGTAATCTTGTTTGCAGGTTTTTCTCCTTCATCATTTTACATATGTCCTGCCAGTCCCTTCTGGCTTGCAGAGATTCTGCTGAAAGATCAGCTGTTAACATTATGGGGCTTCCCTTGTGTGTTATTTGTTGTTTTTCCCTTGCTACTTTTAATATGCTTTCTTTGTATTTAAATTTTGACAGTTTGATTAATATGTGTCTTGGCTTATTTCTCCTTGGATTTATCTTGTATGGGACTCTCTGTGCTTCCTGGACTTGATTAACTATTTCCTTTCCCATATTAGGGAAGTTTTCAACTGTAATCCTTTCAAATATTTTCTCAGTCCCTTTCTTTTTCACTTCTTCTTCTGGAACCCCTATAATTCGAATGTTGGTGTGTTTAATGTTTTCACAGAGGTCTCTGAGACTGTCCTCAGTTCTTTTCATTCTTTTTTCTTTATTCTGCTCTGCAGTACTTATTTCCACTATTTTATCTTCCAGGTCACTTATCCATTCTTCAGTCTCAGTTATTCTGCTATTGATCCCATCTAGAGTATTTTTAATTTCATTTATTGTGTTGTTCATCATTGTTTGTTTCATCTTTAGTTCTTCTAGGTCCTTGTTAAATGTTTCTTGCATTTTGTCTATTCTATTTCCGAGATTTTGTATCATCTTTACTATCATTATTCTGAATTCTTTTTCAGGTAGACTGCCTATTTCCTCTTCATTTGTTAGGTCTGGTGGGTTTTTATCTTGCTCCTTCATCTCCTTTGTGTTTTTCTGTCTTCTCATTTTGCTTATCTTACTGTGATTGGGGTCTCCTTTTGACAGGCTGTGGGTTTGTAGTTCTCGTAGTTTTTGGTGTCTCTCCCCAGTGGCTAAGGTTGGTTCAGTGGGTTGTGTAGGCTTCCTGGTGGAAGGGACTAGTGCCTGTGTTGTGGTGGATGAGGCTGGATCTTGTCTCTCTGGTGGGCAAGTCCTCGTCTGGTGGTGTGTTTTGTGGTGTCTGTGGACTTATGATTTAAACAGCCTCTCTGTTAATGGGTGGGGTTGTGTTCCTGTTTTGGTATTTGTTTGGCATAGGGTGTCCAGCACTGTGGCTTGCTGGTCGTTGAGTGAAGTTGTGTGTTGGCATTGAGATGGAGATCTCTGGGAGATTTTCACCGTTTGATATTATGTGGAGCTGGGAGGTCTCTTGTGCACCACTGTCCTGCAGTTGGCTCTCCCACCTCAGAGGCACAGCACTGACTCTTGGCTGGAGCACCAAGAACCTTTCATCCACACGGCTCCACAATTTGGGATGATTCATTGTCTATTCATGTATTCCACAGATGCAGGGTACATCAAGTTGGTTGTGGAGTTTTAATTCGCTGCTTCTGATGCTGCTGGGAGAGATTTCTCTTTCTCTTCTTTGTTCATATAGCTCCCGGGGCTCAACTTTGGATTTGGCCCTGCCTCTGCATGTAGGTCGCCGGAGGGCATGTTTTTTTCTCTCATACAGGACGGGGTTAAAGGAGCCACTAATTCGGGGCCTCTGTCTCACTCAAGCCGGGTGGAGTGAGGGGCACAGAGTGTGTGGCGAGCCTGCGGTGGCAGAGGCCAGTGTGACATTGCAGGAGCCTGAGGCTCGCCGTGCGTTCTCCCGGGGAAGTTGTCCCTGGGTCCCGGGAACCCGGCAGTGGTGGGCTGCACAGTCTCCCCGTAAAGGAAGTGTAGATAGTGACCTGTGCTCGCACACAGGCTTCTTGGCTGCAGCAGCAGCAGCCTTAGCGTCTCCTGCCCATCTCTGGGGTCTGCGCTTTTAGCCGTGGCTCACACCCGTCTCTGGAGCTCCTTTAAGCAGTGCTCTTAATCCCCTCTCCTCACGCACCAGGTAACAAAGAGGGAAGAAAATATCTCTTGCCTCTTCGGCAGCTCCAGACCTTTTCCTGGACTCCCTCCCGGCTAGCCGTGGTGCACTTACCCCTTCAGGCTGTGTTCACGCCACTGACCGCAGTCCTCTCCCTGTGCTCTGATCAAAGCCCAAGCCTCAGCTCGCAGCCCCATCTGCCCCAGTGGGTGAGCAGACAAGCCTCTCGGGCTGGTGAGTGCTGGTCGGCACCGATCCTCTGTGCGGGAATCTCCCCACTTTTCCCTCCGCACCCCTGTTGCTGTGCTCTCCTCTGTGGCTCCGAAGTTCCCCCCCTCTGCCACCCACTGTCTCTGCCCACTAAGGGACTTCCTAGTGTGTGGAAACCTTTCCTCCTTCACATTTCCCTCCCACTGGGGCAGGTCCTGTCCCTATTCTTTTGTCTCTGTTTTTTCTTTTACCCTACCCAGGTACATGCGGAGTTTCTTGCCTTTTGGGAGGTCTGAGGTCTTCTGCCTGCGTTTAGTAGGTGTTCTGTAGCAGTTGTTCCACGTGTAGATGTATTTCTGGTGTATCTGTGGGGAAGAAGGTGATCTCTGCATCTTACTCTTCCGCCATCTTCCCCTCGTCTCTCCTTTAATCCGTTTTGGGTTTTTTTTTTTTGTATATGGTGTGAGAAAGTAGTCCACTTTGATTATTTTGCATGTAACTGTCCAGTTTTTCCAACATAATTTATTGAAGAGGAAATATTTTCCCCATTGAATATGCTTACCTCCTTTGCCAAAGATTAATTGACCATTTACGTGTCAGTTCATTTCTGGGCTCCCTATTTTGTTCCATTGACATTATTTGTCTTTGTGTCAGTACCATAGTGTTTTGATTACTATATCTTTGTAGTATAGTTTGAAATCAGGGAATGTGATACCTCCAGCTTTGTTTTTCTTTATTATGATTGTTTTGAGTGTTTGGGGTCTTTTGTACTTCCATAAAAATTGTATAATTATTTGTTCTAATTCTGTGAAAAATGCCATTAACATTTTGATAGGGATTGAATTGTATCTGTAGATTGCTTTGGGTGGTATGGTCATTTTGACAGTATTGATACTTCTAATTCATGAACACAGGATATCTTTCCATTTGTTTGTTTCATCTTTAATTTCTTTCATCAGTGTCTTATAGTTTTCCAAGTACAGGTCTTACACATCTTTGGTTAGATTTATTCCTAGGTATTTTATTCATTTTCATGCAATTATGAATAGTATTGTTTTCATAATTTTTCTTTCTGAGAGTTTGTTGTTTATGTAGAGAAATGCAGCAGAACTCTGTATATTAATTTTGTATATCCTGCAACTTTACTCCAATAATTTATCAGTTCTAGTAGATTTTTAGTGGACTCTTTAGGATTTCCTATATATTGTGTCATGCCATATGCAAACAGTGACATTACTAATTCATCCTTTCCAGTTTGGATTCCTTTCATTTTTTTTCTTGTCTGACTGCTGTGGCCAGGACTTCCAATGCTATGTTAAATAAAAGTGGTGGGAGTGGCCACCCTTGTTTTTTTTCTGATGTTAGATAAAGTGCTTTCAGCTTTTCACATTGAGTATGATGTTGGCTGTAGGTTTGTTATATAAGGCCTTTATTACATTGAGTTATGTCCCCTCTATACCCATTTCGTTGAGAGTTTTTATCATAAATGAATGTTGTTAAAAACTTCTTCTGCATCTATTGAGATGATCATATGGTTTTTATTCTTTTTTTTTTTTTCAGTAAGTGGGCCTCTCACTGTTGTGGCCTCTCCCGCTGCGGAGCACAGGCTCCGGACGCACAGGCTCAATTTCATTACTGGTAATCAATGTGCTGTATTTTCTTTTTTTTTTTTTATTCAGTCTTGTGAAATTATACATTTCTAGATATTTATGCATTTCTTCTAGGTTGTCCATTTTGTTGGTGTATAATTTTTCTTAGTACCCTCTTATGATCTTTTTGTATTTCTGTTGTGTTGTTTGTAACTTTTCCTTTTACATTCTGATTTTATTTATTCTGGTTCCCTCTATTTTTATCCTGATGAGTCTTGCTAAATTTTAAAATATGGGCTCATGTTATTTGTGTTTACTTTGTTTTTGTTATGTATGTCCAGAGAGCCCTGAATTGTTGAAGAGTCCCAACAGAATGCTTCTGTGTTTGCTCTTGCCATTGTCCCAGTGGTTTCACTGGTCTTAGGTCAGTTTTCATATTAATTTCTTGCCTTTGGTTTCCAAAACCATAAAAGTTATTTAAATGTAAACCCTATATCCAATCATGGCACAGTTTGGGGATTTTGATTTTTTTTTAATTTATAAAATTTTATAATAAAGGAACATCTGAGACCTCAGTTTTCCACTTTTGCATACATCATTTCTTTGTATATCATTACCTTAACTTCTCTTCCTGATAATTTAGACTATATTTTTTAATAAATTTATTTATATTATTTATTTATTTTTGCTTGTGTTGGGTCTTATAGGAACCTTTTTTTCCTTTCATAGTAGTGATCAGATGATAGCTGCCTGTCTAATTCCCTGACATGTGAGGGTGGGATTTTCTGGTCTATTTTCATGAAGGTAGCAGTCCTTCAGTATCTCAGCCTTTATGCAAATGAGTTGTTTCAATTTTTTCACAGACCCAAGGCCACTTGAGAACTCTAGACTCTAGCTTCCTAGGTTATTATAACATCAGCTGATATGTATTTAGCACTCTGGTTTTGAGATTCTTATTCATTTCTGATATTTGAGAATTTCCTTTCTTTTCTTTTGAGCTAATCTATGTCTTAAAATTTTTATGTGATAAAATTTTATTGAGCATTTCTATGTTTTTGGAGTGAAAAGTGAATACCTGATAAGTAGTGAACATCTGCATAGAAAAATCTGCTGTCAGTTACTGACTTAATTAACTCCTTTTCCACAGTCAATGTAATATTTTAAAAATATAAATAAGATTTCATTACTTCTCAGTTTAACACCCTTTGTTGGCTCCCCATGATATCTAGAATAAATTTAAACTATTTACTTTGGCATACATGCCCTTAAGTAATCTGGACTATGCTTATCTCTCTGACCTCATTTTCTGTCACTGTCTCCATCACTCTGCTCTAGCCATAATAGCCATACATTTTTACTAATAGCACACCAAATTTATTCTCACCTAATACCCTTTTAACATTTTTTTTCCTTCTGTCTGAAACATTCTGATATCAGATATTTACATTGTTTGCTCCTTCTTTCCAATCAGGTCTCAGTTCAAATGTATCTTTAATTAGGACTTTCCTGGGCACTCAGTCTCAATTAATGTTTAACCCAGTCTCTTTCTCTTACATGATAATTTATCTTATTAATTTTATTGCTACCTTATAATTTATTGGTTATTGTTTTATAGTTTAGTTTATTATCATTTTCCCAATTAGAATGTAAAATCTATGAGAACAGGGCCTTTTCTCTTGTATTCATTGTTCTTTTCTTCTGTTCCTACAATAGCATCTAACACAAAGTGAGCCCTCAATAAATATTTGATGAATGAATCGATGTACTTTCAGTAGTCTACAGGGTAGATAGGTTGAGAGTTATAATGTTTCTTTTAACGTATTAGGAATTTGCAGCCCAAAAAATTTTATTGAATTGGGCATGTTAATTATTGATAGAATGACACTTTGATGCTTTTTGACTCCAAACTTGATGTTCCTTTCATCTAACACACAACTCATTTTATCTCAACTCATTTGATGTCTAAGCCACTTTTGTCATTTAATAATTTATTGAGTAATATTACTCAGATAAATAGACTGACAAAGAAAAATGTTTACTTTCTAACCTAAAGGTGTAGAGAAAAAAAGAAGCTGTCAAGGTTAAGTTACAGAGCATATATACCACATAAATATCTCTCTACAATGATAACCAAATTGGAACATTGTTTTCAAGTTCCTGTAATACTGATGAAGGTCAGAGAAATCTTCAAGATCTAGAGTGTTCTGGAACTGAGCTTAACATTGGAGGCAACCCTATCATCTAGATATTTAGTTAAATCTCAATTCAACAAACACTTATTGAACACCTATTTGTACAGAACGCAGTATGAGGTAGGCTGTGTTGTGGAGGATACAGCACAGGAGCCTATGCTCAAAGGACTATCTAGTAATGGAGAAATAAAATATATCAATGAAATAATTCCATGTTTTTTTAAAAAAAGACCAAATAAAATATTTATTAAAAATGAAATAGGATTAATAAATATATAACATGCTGTGGGCATTCATAAGAGGTAATGCTTTTCAGTCTGTATGTATTTGGATAAGAAAGGCTTCATCATGGGGAACATGGAGGTAAATCTTAAAGTGTAGGTAAATTTGTTTGGATGGGCAAGGATGAATGAAGAGTCTTCCTTCAAGGCTGAGAGAATTGTGGGAGTATGGCCTGAAGGAAGGAAAGCACAGTCAATGTTTGTTTGATTAACAATATGTAGTGTAGTTTAGTTGATGGTTGGAAAAGTGTATTGATCTTCTTCAGCAACACAAGAAACCATTCAGAAAAGTACACTAGGACTACAGCCTCCTGATAAAATTTTATGTTACTGTGAACATTCAAGACATGTAGTCTAGAAATTTCCTCATATAATTTTTATTACTTTACAAATAGTGATACTGATGAAAATAACTTTCTCTTGTAGTACAGTAAGTCCCCTACATACGAACCTTCAAGTTGTGAACTTTCAAAGATGTGAACATGTGTTTGCGTGTCCAATCACGTAAGTTAGTTCATGTGTCTGGTGTACGTTGTCACGTGTGTGCATTCTGTACAAGCAATTGTGCTTTTGTGTACTTTACTGAACAGTACTGTATACAGTACAGTAGTACAGTATCTTTGTTTCAAGCCCAGGATGTCTGGAAGCAAGCATAAAAGCAGCGGTGATGTAGCTGGTACTACTGTACTTTTCAAAGTACTGTAAGATCAAAAATGTTTTCTTTATTTTTCTGTGTTTGTTTTTTATGTGTTATTTGTGTAAAAGTATTATAAACCTATTACAGTACAGTACTATAGAGTGATTGTGTTAGTTGGGTACCTAGGGTAAGTCTGTTGGACCTACAAACAAATTGGACTTATGAATGTGCTCTCAGAATGGAACTCATTTGTATGTAGGGGATTTACTATATTTACTGTGGGGCTACACATTCTGGGTAATCTGAAACCAATTTGGACTAATGATAAATCAAAAACTATTTTATGTGATCATAAAACAAGTTTAGTGTTACTTAAAACCTGTCCCTTGTAAGTAGGGTTGAATAAGCCTCATGATACTCTGTTAGAAGAAATGTTGAAAGCATCTTCTTTATAATAAAAACTGATTACATTGATCTAGCTTCCTTTTAGAAAACCACTTTTGATTTATTGGTTTTTTTTTTTTTTTTTTTTTTGTGGTACGCAGGCCTCTCACTGTTGTGGCCTTTCCCGTCGCGGAGCACAGGCTCCGGACGCGCAGGCTCAGCAGCCACGGCTCACGGGCCCAGCGGCTCCGCGGCATGTGGTATCTTCCCGGACTGGGGCACGAACCCGTGTCCCCTGCATCGGCAGGCGGACTCTCAACCACTGCGCCACCAGGGAAGCCCTATTGGTTTTTTTAAAGAGAAAATAGAGAAATGTTATATCTTTTCTCATATGACTAAAACAAAAGAATGAAAATTATAACTATAAAACTTCAATTTTAGAGGAGTCAAGATGGTGGAGGAGTAGGAGGATGAAGAGTTCATCTCTCCCCACAAGTGCATCAAGAATACACCTACAAATGGGACAACTCTCACAGAGAATGGGCCAAACACTAGCAGAAGACCTCAGACACCTAAAAGGACAAGAATGATCCCCATATAACCAGGTAAGATGAAAGAAGAAAGGAAAAGGGAGAGGAGAGGAAACCAGACAGGACCTGCACCCCTGGTAGGGGAGCTGAAGGAGAGGAGAAGTTCCCACATCAGGGGAAGCACCCTCACCACTGGGGAACTCAGTTGAGACAGAAGGGGAGCTATGAGGGCTATCAGAGGAGACTGCAGCAGCTGGTCTATGGCAGGTAAGACAGAGTGAGACATACACAGATGGTCTGTGTGACAGCCCTGTGTGCCCCAACCTGAGACATGTGTCTGACAGGGGCTGGGTGCTGGAACGTGGGGTTTAGACAGCAGACCTGGGAAGAGGACTCCTGTTGGCTGCAAAAAGACAGCCTGAGGGGACTGGAGTGAGGAAATCCACAATGGGGAATGCTTGTGGAGGAAACCTGGACTGCCATAGAAGTGAAGCACCATTCTTGAGTGACACACAAGGAGTGGGTGCACCACTGCAGCCTCTCTCCCCACTTGCTAACCCCTGCCTCCATGGACACTAGGAAGAACTTCTTCCAGGGCTGGCTTTCTCATGCTTATGGCCGCTGGCTCCCACATGCAACTAGTCCACATCAGGGCTCCCACAATTCTGGAGGCCACTGCCTCTGCTCCCTCTCCTTGCTGGGGCAGACTTGTGTGCTCCAGGGCAGCCTCAGGAGCAGAACACTGTGGGTGTCCCACATGCATAGTTGAGGCCCAAACCACAGCTGAGCCCCAGAGGCTGTGCAACTAAGGAAAAAAAGCTGAAATCTCTACATGCAGCTGCACAAACCATGAATTGACACCCATGTAACTAGCTTTATAAACTCAGCTCCTGCAGAACATCTGAACAGACAATAAGTACTCCTGCAGCCAAGATGGGTCTAGCTTTAGCAGCTGTAGACTTTGTGGGCACATATGGTATTTGGGCCAGGCCAGAGTCTGAGCTGCCCCCATAGTGCCCACAATGGGTCCAGATCCAAGATTACTGCAATCCTGGGACCTGACTTCAGTGGATCGATGCTGGTTGCCTGGTAACAACGTTTGAGAGACACCAGGGCAATTGCTGGCATACCCATGGTTAAGGTGGTGCCAAAGGCAGTGACAACAATACTGTAATCTGAGAGCTTGCAAAATGGGTTAAAGGTGACAGAACAGAGCACACCCATAGGTGAACAGCTCCAGGGGAGGAATACTCAGTGGCTTCCCTCCCAGTGGGAGTGCTCTGATCGCACATACCTCTCACCACAGATTAAACACACTGCTAAGAAACAGATCTGGGAGATCTTGGGGCCTCTACTCCAACAACTAGGGAGCAGACCCCACCTCTGACAGGACAGTGACAACCACAGAGCAAATGGGAGGCCTTGCTCAATATCCATTGAAGGCTCTGGTCACCAAACATCAGTCACACTTCCTATCAAGGCAATAACAGCCAGCATTAACTGAGAAAAGAGGTGGCAGACATCTATACTAAAAACAGCCCTCACACCAAAAATTATTAAACCCATGCAGGCTACACAGGTACATTCCCACATAAAAAATAGCCTTCCAAGACAGTCTGAGGGTCTGGCAAAAGGAGGAAGAACGCCCAGAGCCTTTAGCCTTGAAGGCAAGTTGGGCTTGAGTGCAGGAGCTACACAGGACTGGGGAACAGGAGGACTCCACTCTTGGAGGACACACTCAAGGTCTTATGTGCACTGGGAGCCAGCACAAAGCAATACCTCCATAGGAACATGGGCTACACATACCTGGGTATCTTGGAATGTCTCCTGGGGAGGTGAAGGTCAACTATAGCTCAATGTGGGGACAAGGACACTGGTAGTGGAAACATCAGGGAATATTGATCAGAATAAGTTCTCCCAGAGGTCCACATTTCAGCACCAAGACCTGGCAGGCTGCAGTCCTGGAAGGCCAGGTCAAACAACTGAAAAAATAGGAACACAAACCCACCCATCAGAAGATAGATTGCCTAAAGTCACACTGAGCTCACAACCAACTCAAAGCACACTGCTTGACATGGCCTTGCCCATCAAAGGCACAAGACCCAGATCCACCCACCAGAGGGCAGGCATCAGTCCTTCTGAACAAGAAGCCTGCACAAGCCCCTGTACCATGCTCACCAACCAAGGGGCAGACACTAGAACAAAGAGGAGCTACAATCCTGCAGCCTGTGGAAAGGAGACCAGAAACACAAAAAGGTAGACAAAATGAGATAACAAAGAAATACACTGAAAATAAAGGAACAAGATAAAAACTCACAAGAACAGCTAAATGAAGAGGAGATAGGCAACCAGCTTGAAAAATAATTCAGAGTAATGATAGTACAGATGATTCAAAATCTCAGAAAAAGAATAAAGGCACTGATTGAAAAGATACAAGAAATGCTTAAGAAGGAGCTAGAATATTTAAAGAACAAACTGAGATGAACAATACAAAAACTGAAATGAAAAATACACTAGAAGGAATTAATAGCAGAATAACTGAAGCAGAAAAATGAATAAGTGAGCTGGAAGCCTGAGTGGTGGAAATCACTGCCACAAACAGGAAAAAAGAATGAAAAGGAATGAGTACAATCTCAGAGACTTCTGAGATTAAACACACTAACACTGACATTAGAGATGTCCCAGTAGGAGAAGAGAAAGAGAAAGGGCCTGAGAAAATATTTGAAGATATTACAGATGAAAACTTCCCTAACATGAGAAAGGAACCACTCACTCAAGTCCAGGAAGTTCAGAGAGACCCATACAGGATGAACCCAAGGAGGAACATGCCAAGACACATATTAATCAAACAGACAAAAATTAAAGCCACACAAAAAATATTAAATGCAACAAGGAAAAGCAACAAATAACGTACAACAGAATCCTCTTAGGGTTATCAGCTAATTTTTCAGCAGAAACTCTGTAGGCCAGAAGGAAGTGGAAGAATACATTTCAAGTGATGAAAGGGAAAAAACTACAATCAAGAATTTTTACCCAGCAAGGCTCTAATTCAGATTAGATACAGAAATCAAAAGATTTACAGACAAGAAAAAGGTAAGAGACTTCAGCACCAACAAATAAGCTTAACAACAAATGTTACAGGAACTTCTGTAGGTGGGAAAAAGACAAGCAACTTAAAACAACTTTGTGTATCTCTCTCTCTCTCTCTCTCTCTCTCTCTCTCTCTCTCTCTCTCTCTCCATATATATATATATACTGCTATATCAAAACCTCATAGGAAATACAAACCAAAAAACAAAAATCCCACAATAGATACACATTAAAAAAAACAAAAACACCCCAAACAAAACACTAAAGATGGTCATCAAAGCACAAGAGAGGAGAACAAAAGAGGAAGGGAAGAAACAAGACCTCCAAAAACAAACCCAAAACAATTTAGAAAACAGCAATGGGAACATACATATTGATAATTACCTTAGATGTAAATGGATTAAATGTTTCAACCAAAAGACGTAGACTGGCTGAATGGATACAAAAGTAAAACCTGTATATATGCTGTCTACAAGAGACCCACTTCAGACCTAAGGACACATAGAGATGGAAAGTATGGGGATAGAAAAAGATACCCCATGCAAATGGAAATCAAAAGAAAGCTGGAGTAGAAATACTCATATCAGATGATATAGACTTTAAAATAAAGACGGTTACAAGAGACAAAGAAAGACACTACATAATGATGAAGGAATCAATCCAGAAGAATATATAACAATTGTAAATATATATGCATGCAACATAAGAGCACCTCAATATATAAGGAAAATGCTAACAGGCATAAAAGGGGAAATTGACAGTAGTGTAATAATAGTGGGGAAGCTTAACACCCCACACTCATCAATGGACAGATCATCCAGACAGAAAATCAATAAAGAAACACAGGCCTTAAATGACACTTTAGTCCAGAAGGACTTAATTGATATTTATAAGACATTCCATCCAAAAACAGCAGAATACACTTTCTTCTCAAATGCACATGGAACAATCAACAGGATGGGTCTCATCTTAGGTCACAAATCAAGCCTTGGTAAATTTAAGAAAATTGAGATCATATCAAGCATCTTTTCCAACCACAATGCTATGCAATTAGAAATTAATAACAGAAAAAAATGTAAAAACACAAACACATAGAGGCTAAACAATATGTCACTAAATAGCCAATAGATCACTGAAGAAATCAAAGAGTAAATCAGAAAATACCTGGAGACAAATGACAATGAAAACATGAAGATCCAAAACCTGTGGGACACAGCAAAAGCAGTTCTAAGGGGGAAGTATATAGAAATATAATCTTATCTCAGGAAACAAGAAAAATCTCGAATAAACAACCTAACATTACACTTAAAGCAACTAGAGAAAAAGAACAAAATTAAAAATTAGTAAAAGGAAAGAAATAAAAAAGATCAGAGCAGACATAAATGAAATAGAGACAAAGAAAAAAATAGAAAAGATCAATGAAATTAAAAGCTTGTTCTTTGAGAAGATAAACGTAATTGATAATCATTTAGCCAGACTCATGAAGAGAAAAATGGAGCAGACTCAAATCAATAAAATTAGAAATGAAAAAGGAGAATTTAAATAGACACCATAGAAATACAAAGGATCATAAGAGACTACCACAAGAAACTATACACCAATAAAATGGGCACTAAAAGAAATGGACAAATTCTAAAAAAAATACAACCTTCCAAGACTGAAACAGAAAAAAATAGAAAATATGAACAGATCAACCAAAAGTAATGAAATTGAAACTATGATTAAAATCTTCCAAGTAACAAAACTCCAGGACCAGACAACTTCACAGGTGAATTATATCAAACATTTAGAGAAGAGTTAACACCAACCATTCTGAAACTATTTCAAAAAATTGCAGAGGGTGGAACACTGCGAAGTTCATTCTATGAGGCCACCATCACCCTGATAGCAAAAGCAGACAAAGATATCACAAAAAAGGAGGTTATAGGGCAATATCACTGATGAAGGTAGATGCAAAAAATGCTGAACAAAATACTAGCAATCCAAATCTAACAACACATTCAAAGGATCATACAGCATGATCAAGTGGGATTTATCCCAGGGATGCAAGGATTCTTCAATATATGTAAATCAATGTGATACACCATATTAACAAACTGAAAAATAAAAACCATATTTTCATCTTAGTAGATGCAGAAAAGCTTCTGACAATATTCAAAACCAATTTATGATAAAAACTTTCTAGAATGTGGGCATAGAGGTAACCTACATGAAGATAGTAAAGGCCATATATGACAAACTCACAGAAAACATCATTCTCAATGCTGAAAAACTGAAAGCATTTCCTCTAAGATCAGGAACAAGATAAGGATGTCCACTCTTGCCACTATTATTCAACATAGTTTCAGAAATCCTAGCCACAACAGTCAGAGAAGAAAAAGAAATAAGAAGAATCCAAACTGGAACAGAAGAAATAAAACTGTCACTCTTTGCAGAGAACATGATACTATACATAGAAAATCCTAAAGAGGCTAGGAGGAAACTACTAGAGCTCATCAAAAGACTTGTTCTCAGAAAACTATATGATATTGATGAAATAAATCAAAGATGACACAAACAGTTGGTGAGATATATCATGCTCTTCACTGAAAGAATCAATATTTTGAAAATGACTATACTACCCAAAGCAATCTACAGATTCAATACAATCCCTATGAAAATGCTAATGGCACTTTTCACAGAACTAGAGCAAATAAATTTACAATTCGTTTGGAAATACAAAAGACCATGAATAGCCAAACGGTCTTGAAAAATAAAAATGGAGCTGGAAGAATCAGGCTCCCTGAGTTCAGTCTATACTACAAAGCTACAGTCATCAAAACAGTATGATTATGGTGCAAAAACAGAAACATAGATCAATGGAATAGGATAGCTAGTCCAGAGAGAGATAAATCCACACACCTATAGTCACCTAATGTACAAAAGAGGCAAGAATATATAGTGGAGAAAAGACAGTCTCTTCAATAATTGGTGTTGGGAAAACTGCACAGCTACATGTAAAAGAATGAAATTAGAACACTCCTTAACACCATACACAAAAATAAACTCAAAATGGATTAAAGACCTAAATATAAGGCCAGACACTCTAAAACTCTCACAGGAAAACAGAGGCAGAATACTTTTCGACAGAAATTGCAGAAGATCTTTTTTGATCCACCTCTAGAGTAATGAAAATAAAAGCAAAATTTTTTTTTAAAAATAGGACATAATTAAACATAAATGCTTTTGCACAGGAAAGGAAACCATACACAGAATGAAAACACAACCCTCAGAATGGGAGAGTATA
The DNA here is from genome assembly GCF_003676395.1 of Aethalodelphis obliquidens. Classification (NCBI taxonomy): domain Eukaryota; kingdom Metazoa; phylum Chordata; class Mammalia; order Artiodactyla; family Delphinidae; genus Aethalodelphis; species Aethalodelphis obliquidens. Next base: position 5,248,441 of record NW_020838036.1, on the reverse strand, counting down.
TTTGCAAACGAAGCAACTGACAAGGGATTAATCTCCAAAATATAAAAACAGGTCTGCAGGTAAATGTAAAAAAAAAAAGAAATCACCCAATCAAAAAATGCAGGTAAGGTTTAAATAGACATTTCTCCAAAGAAGACATACAGATGTCCATGAGGTACATGAAAAGCTGTTCAACATCACTAATTATTAGAGAAATGCAAATGAAAACTACATTGAGGTATCACCTCACACCAGTCAGAATGGCCATCAGAAAATCTAAAAAACAAATGCTGGAGAACGTGTGGAGAAAAGGGAACTCTCTTGCACTGTTGGTGGGAACGTAAATTGATACAGCCACTATGGAGAACAGTATGGAGGTTCCTTAAAATACTAAAAATAGAATTACCATATGACCCAGCAATCCCACCCCTGGGTATATACCCAGAGAAAACTGTAATTCAAAAAGACATATGAACTCCGATGTTCATTCCAGCACTATTTACAATAGCCAGGTCATGGAAGAAACCTAAATGTCCATTAACAGATGAATCGATAAAGAAGATGTGGTACATATATATACAATGGAATATTACTCAGCCATAAAAACAATGAAATTGGGTCATTTGTAGAGGCATGGATGGACCTAGAGACTGTCATATAGAGTGAAGTAAGTCAGAAAGAGAAAAACAAATATCGTATATTAACACATATATGTAGAATGTAGAAAAATGGTACAGATGAATCCGTTTACAAGGAAGAAATAGAGAGAAAGATGTAGAGAAAAAACGTATGGTCACCAAGGGGGGAAATTGAGGGTGGTTGTGGTGGTGGGATGGATTTTGAGATTTGGATTGACATATATATGTTACTATGTATAAAATAGATAAGTAATAACAACGTGCTGTATTAAAAAATAAAATTCAAAAAAATGGGCAGAAAATCTAAATAGACATTTCTCTGAAGAAGACATACAGATGACCAAAAAACACATGAAAAGATGCTCAACATCATTAATCATTAGGGAAATGCAAATCAAAACTACAATGAGGTATCACTTCACACCAGTCAGAACTGCTATCATCAAAAAATCTAAAAACAATAAATGTTAGAGAGAGTGTGGAGAAAAGGGAACACTCCTACACTGTTGGTGGGAATGTAAATTGGTACAGCCACTATGGAGAACAGTATGGAGGTTCCTTAAGAAACTAAAAGTAGAGCTACCATATGATCCAGCAATCCCACTCCTGGGCAAATACCCAGAGAAAACCATAATTTGAAAAGATAAATGCACCCTAATATTCATTGCAGCACTATTTACAATAGCCAAGACATGGAAGCAACCTAAATGTCCATTCACAGAGGAATGGATAAAGAAGATCTTGTACATATATACAATGGAATATTACTCAGCCATATAAAAGAAAGAAATAATGCCAGTTGCAGCAACATGAATGGGCCTAGAGATTCTCATACTGAGTGAAGTAAGTCAGACAGAGAAAGGCAAATATCATGATATCTCTTATATGTGGAATCTATAAAAAGGGTACAAATGAACTTATCTACAAAACAGAAATAGAGTTACAAATGTAGAAAACAAACTTTTGGTTACCAGGGGGAAATGTGGGGGAGGGATAAATTGGGAATTTGGGATTGACATATACACACTACTATGTATAAAATAGGTATCTAATAAGAACCTACTGTATAGCACAGGGAGCTCTACTCAGTACTCTGTAATGACCTATATGGGGAAAGAATCTAAAAAAAGAGTTGATATATGTAAATGTATAACTGACTCATTTTGCCTTACACCTCAGTAGAACACAACATTGTAAATCAACTATACTCCAGTAATTTTTTTTAAACTTACCTAAAAATATACATAATTGAAATCTATTTTGGCATAAAATATATTTTAGTTTTATATATTTTGACTTCGAAGTGATTTTTAAAATTTTCTTGAGTAAGCATATGTGTATCAAAAGAATAAAGACGATCATTTTCTTATTTGTCATACTTCAGTTCTCCAAAAACTGTGCCTATAGTGTTATTATTATTACTTTGGAACGATATTACCTTGAAGAGATATGTTTCTATCCTTCTCAAAGAAGAAAACCAGCAGATTAAAAATAACTGTCACCAACCTTGTAACTTGGTATCTACATTGAAGCTCATTAATGGTCTCTTCATTTTACTAAGGTTTGGTGCTTTTCATTTCACTGCATGATAGGTTTATTGTGGAAAATATAATAAACACATTTGTAAAGCAGTTTACACGTTACAAAATATTTTTGGTCTATCTCATTTGACATAGCAATTCTGTGAGGATAGTTTAAATGTTAATGAGATAATATATGGAAAGTTCCTACAACATAGTGGATAATCAGTATAATTTTCCTGCCTTATCTTTATTTTTAATATGTAGTAAAATGGTGAAAATTTCCAAACACTAACAGTGAACCAAATTCTTGGATGATAAAAGATTTAACTCTAGGTTATAAAAGCACTGTCTCCCACAGGAGGGAATCTAGATATTTTTAGAACATCTGGGGATTATTTAGGTAGTTAGATTATAATTAGCCCAAAGGGAGGCACTACTTAGCTCCAACTTGAGGAAAATTTGCACCATCTTAACTTACCTAGCATTTTTTGAAAATTGAACACAGAGCCTTCTTGTTTTCCAATGGGAGATGGCCTGAAACATTTCTTCTTTATGAAGATGCTTTGGTTTGGTGTCCTTTGCTGAGCTTTGTTGTCTCATTTTCCCTGATACCAGTATAACAAGAGAATGTGAAACACCATTTTCCCTAAGTTACCATATTGTACAGGATTCACTATGGAGGCAACTAGACTGAGAACAAAAGATGCTATGTACTCACCATCTAAGTTCATTTAAAAGCCTACTTTCAGGCTTCCCTGGTGGCACAGTGATTGAGAGTCCGCCTGCCGATGCAGGGGACACGGGTTCATGCGCCGGTCTGGGAAGATCCCACATGCCACAGAATGGCTGGGCCCGTGAGCCATGGCCACTGAGCCTGCATGTCTGGAGCCTGTGCTCCGCAATGGGAGAGGCCACAACAGTGAGAGGCCCGCGTACAGGAAAAAAAAAAAAAAGCCTACTTATAGGGTGAGGCTACACAGCTCACCATAGGGCTTACCAGGTACCAATATCAATCCTTTCCTTTGTTTGTGGTTATGTGAAAAGGGCTTGAGGTGGGCAAGGGGAAAGTGAGGTCACTTGATGGAGAGAGCAAAGCTAATGAGAAATTGCTATATTTTTCTTATCCTTCCTCAAGATGACTATGGAAGGATTAGCTTGCTTCCTCCCAAAATTAGGGTTGGTCCAAATAAAATTTCCCATTATTTTTGAGAGAATACAGATACAGAGCAAGGATTTACTTCTTGTCCAGACATTCACAGAGCTGTCCCATGCTGGGCTGGTGTAAAGACTCATGGTGCAGAGTGCCTAGGTAAAGAATGAAAGGAAGTCAACATTCACATTTCCCCACCACAAAACACCCAACCTACAAGCACATGGGCCCAGACGAATATGAAAGGGAGTCTGGGAAGTTAAAAGAAGATGTAGATCAGACAGCTGACCCATTTGAATAAGGGGGCAGGCAGCACAAAAGGAGGATTTTCAATATCACTGATGGTGGCATGGAGAGAAAATTAATGCCAACCCCTCAGGGTACCCTGTGCCTTAGAATTAAAGCAGAAGACACAGTCACAGGTGCACCTACTGCCTATTCCTAGAACATCCTGAAAGCAGAAGTCATTATAATTCAGCTTGTACATGAGGAAAAGAAACACAGGCTATCAATCTCTCTGTATCAACAAGAACCAACAGAAAGGTAGAAGCAAATTCACTACCATTAGCATGTGAATCTTCAATTTATCAGTTGCCCCACAGCCCTTCTCAAACACCAACCACTTAGGCAGATGGACAAGGAGCAGAGGAGAGGAAAAAGGGAATAGGAGAGAGATAACAAGCAGGACATATCCCTCTCTATCACAGTCAGGATATAGCAGCCTCACATACATCTAGCCTGAGGAGTACAATTTTGTCTAGTCCTGAGACTTAGAACTGCAATGAGAAACTGACTAATAATAAAACTCAACTTTTATACAATTATGTACAAAAGAGGAACTATCTTTAAACCCAAAGTAAGTAGAGAGGGTAGGACTGGACTAAGTTAATATATTGGTCTAAATTTAATTTTTCCACTGCTAACTTGAAAGTAGGGCTTATCAAATAATTTATCTATGATTATGAGAATAAAGTGAGCTTCAGGTTTGCATGTAAATGAGTGCTTGAGGACTGTTCAGTCAAACAAGATATATCAGGTTGGCCTTGAAGTCTTTGACTGATCTGGTGAAATGAAGCAGGAAAGAGAGAAGATTAAAGCAAATAGGTCTCCTCTGGGTCTCAGGTTTTCCAATGACAGGTTTCAATTTCTGTCTAATGATACTGGATTAGTAATTTCATAAGAAAACGTATCTAAAATATCTGAGAAATTGGCCTATGAGAATTCAAATAATTTTCTTAAAATTTATTGGTGGTAGTTGATCAAAACATTTTTGTACCTTATAAATACTTATACAATTCCAATTCAAACTTTAGAAAGTTATTTCCATGTTCTCTCTATAGCTTGCCTTTTTACACATACCCTCTTTACTCTCCTGAAATTCTATACATTTCAACATAATGAGTTGGATTAAACTCAATTCTTAATTCTGTCACTGGCAAGAGGTTTTCTTCAATAGAACCAAAATGGTTCTGTTGTGACTTGAATATCTAGTACAATAGGATTTTTAAAAATTTTTTGCTCTGATCATGAAAGTAAGACATGTCCATTGTAGAACATTTGGAAATAGAGAAAGATGTAAGGCAGAAAATAAAAATCAGCCATAATCCTAGCACTCAAAGATATCCACTGCTACTGTTTTGGGCAAAATTTTCAGGCCTTTTAAAAAATCAACTTTCATACATGAGCATGAGAATACTTGCACACACAGACACCTCTTATATAATTGGAATCATAATTATATATACAATTTTGTATTCTGATTCTCTTTACTTCATATATCATATTTTTCTCATGTTGATAAATACTCTTTGGCAATGTGATTTGAATGGCTGTATAAAATTCTACTGATAATGTAGGAGAAACTTTACCTAATTATTTACTTATAAAATATTTAAGATATTTTCATATTTCACTCAAAAATTCAATGGGAGATTTCTAGTTCTCTCTAAGATGGAATTGCCCCATTTTTCTCAAGCCCTTCCTCATATAACTGAAAACTAATACAGAATGCATAGAAAGACTCTGAAAAGTGAAAAGAAGGCAAACATCCTAAGTACCTTGGGACTTGAGGAGTGACACAGTAGTGCATTCCATTGGTTTTTGTTTTCCTCCCATATATCCTGGACAATGTCCTGAAGAAACCTGCAACACAGGAATATCAACAAACACAGATATAAATAGTCTCAGAGAAAGATGACTCTATCCAAATCACCTACGAAAGTGTGGCATAGTAGAACGGAGAGCATTTTTGACAGTTCCCACCCTAATCAAGCCAAACATCAATGGAAAAACTGCTCCCCATCCATAGTGTCAGTGGGGAGGTAAACTTTAAATTCTTGCTTGGAGGTAGCAGGTGGTGCTCTATTTCTCCAATCAGGGTGATATTGGTGAGACTGAGCTGATAGCTGAAATTCCATCTCCTGCCTGGTAATAATAGGCAGCACTTTGATTTCACCACCTGTGTGGTATCAAAAAGACCAAGTGGGAAGATGGCTTCCACTGCCACCTGACAGCAAATGAATTAGAAAGAGGCAGTATGAAGCAGTCTTAGTTGGCCCTCTTTTTCCATCCCACCCTTCTGCAGTGTCAGAGGGTCCCTGTGGCCTGATGAAGTTCTAACTCCACCCAGAAAAAACAAGGTGGAATGAGGCAGTTCAAGGCCCTTTATTTTCCACTCCCCTAGTTTCAGCTGAGAAAACGTCCTCATCCAGCAACAAAATAGAATGACTGTGTAAGGCAGTGCCAACTGGCACTCTGCTTTTTCTTCCCTTGCCATAAGTGAGGCTTAGAGGGAGATGAGTTTTCATCTCAACCTAATAACAGTAAGTCAGAATGAGGCTATGTGAAGTAGTCCTTGATAGTGCTCTACTTCTCCCAACCTGATATCAGTGGAAACTGAATTTCCACATACACCTGGAAAAAATAAGGTAGAACAAAGCAGTGAGAGGTGAGTGCTAGTTAGCTCTCATGACTGCCCTCATTGCAGCAGGGAATAGTAAGAAGCTGAATTGCCACCCAAACCAAGTGACAGTGAGGCAGTAAAAGTGCTCCAGTTTACAGGAAAAGTGTCACTAGCAGAGAAGGAGGTGCTAATCTTGTACCATTACCCATTGGTTAAATTGCAGTGCAAGTTAGTGCCCTGCTTTTGTTAGGATGATGTTGGTAGGGACCAGGGCAGAAATAAATATCTAACCCCACCTGCACCTATATGCTATAACCAAATAGGGTAACTTCCACCAAAAAGGAAGATTAAATAGGATCTAGAATCTCAAAAAACGTTACTGAAAATGTCTAGGATACAAAAGAAAAAAAATACTCATACTAAGAAGGAAGAAAATACAATTTGAATGAGGAAAAAACCCCAACACACTCCAACACTGAGATGATTATGGTGTTAGAATTACCTGGCAGGTATTTTAGAGTACCAATCATAAGTTTCAATGAACAATAGTGAACACTCTAGAAAAAAATGGAAAAATAGAAAATCTCAACAAAATGCAAAATATACAATGGAATCAAAGAGAAATTATAGAACTAGTAAATATAATAACTGAACTTAAAAAAATCTCTCTGTGTTGCTGAATAGTACGTTGGAGAAAATATAAGAAACTATCAGTGAACTCAGAATCTGCATTAAGATGGTGGAGTATGAAGATCCTGAGTTCACCTCTTACCACAGACACACCCAAACTACACATAAGTATATATAAAACAACATTCTCTGAGAATGACTTTAAGACTAGCAGATCATATTTTCTACAAATAAGGATATAAAGAAAAGCCACATTGAGACAGGCAGGAGGAGCAGAGACTCTGTCTAGTCAGAACCCACACACCTGGACCAGTGATCCACAATGGAGAGGAATATCACAGTTGGCAGAGGTACTCCCTAAGGAACAAGGAGTCTGAGCCCTACATTGGGATCCCAAGTCCAGGGAAACTGCATTGGGAAAAGGAGCTCCCATAACATCTGGTTTGAAAACCAGTGGGTCTTACATCCAGGAGAGCCAGGGGGATGTGGGAAAACAACATTTCACTCTTGAAGGGCTTGCACACAAGCTCACTTGCTCCAAGTGCCAGCATAGAGGCAGCAACCTGAAAAGTGCCTGGGTCATACGAGAATGAGATTCATTGACTAATTTTAGGCTGTGTGCCAGAGAGGCAGGGATCTGATGGAACTTTCTCCAAAGACAGAAGTGTTGGTGGTGCCATTTTATTTTTTTTACTCTCCTTCCACTTAGCTGGCCTAGCACTGACAATTTCCATTTCTTTCACTCTCTACCAAACTTGCTAACACTGTGCACCCCACCATAGTATTTCCCTGAGGGTCCACCAGCTCATCCTGCCTACCTCTGCACAGCCACTGAAAAGTGGCTCATGCACCAGCCCACTTGGCAGACCACTTCAGCACCAGTGACCCTCTAAAGTGGCTCGCACCCTGCCCAACCTAGTAAGCAAGGCTGACCAGCACAAGCACCCTTCCAAAGCAGCTCCTGCTTTGAAGGGTCAGTCCCACACACCAGTGCACCTGCAACAGTCATGGCCTGACTTGGCACTCAATTGTGCCAGAAGCCAGTCCCACACATCAGTATGCCAACAGAAGTCGGGGCTAGACTTCTCTGCCAGCCAGACCAAAGGATAGTACCACCTACCAGTACACCCATATCAACTTCAGCCCAACAAAAATAGGGGGGTTCATGAAGCCCACATAAGAGATACTTCTAGAGCACCTGGCTTTGGTGACCATGGGGAATTGTGCCACTGGGCCTTACAGGACACCTTCTATATAAAGCTACTTTTTCAAGACTGGGAGATGTAGCTGATATATCTAACAAATAGAAACAAACATAGCTAATCAAAATGAAGAGACAAAGGAATCTGTCTCAAATAAAAGAAGAATGCAAAACTTCAGAAAAAGAACTAAACAAAATGGAGAGAAGCAATTTATCATATAAAGTGTTCAAAGTAATAGTCATAATCATGCTCACCAAACACAGGAGAATGGATGAACTCAGTAAGAACTGCAATAAAAATATAGAAAATATAAAAATGGACCAACTAAAACTGAAGGATACAATAACTGAAATGAAAAATATACTAGAGGGAAACAACAATAGATCATAGAATACAGAAGAATAGATCAGTACTCTGGAAGATGGGGTAGTGGAAATTACCAAATAGAAATGGTAAAAGCAAAGTTTTAAACAAATGAGGATAGTTTAAGAGACCTCTGGGACAACATTAAACATACTAATATTCATATTATAGGGGTTACAGAAGGAGAAAATAAAGAAAAATTTACAGAAAACCTATTTGAAGAAATGATGGCTGAAAAATTACCTAAACTGGTGAAGGAAACAGACATCCAAGTGCAGGAATCACAGAATCCCAATCAAGTTGATCCCAAAGAGGTCCACACCAAGGCACATTATAATTAAATGTCAAAACCTAAAGATAAGTTTAAAAGCAGCAAGAGAAAAACAACTAGTTTTTCAACAAGGGGACCTCTATAAGAATATGTGCTGATATTTTAGCAGGAACTTTACAGGCTATAAGGGACTGGCATGATATATTCAAAGTGCTGAAAGAAAACAAAAACAAAAACAAAAACAACTTAAGACCAAAGATACTCTACCTGGCAAGGTCATAATTCAGAATTGAAGGAGAGATAGAGTTGTCTATACAAGAAAAGCTAAAGGAGTTCATCCACTAAATTAGCCTTACAAGAAATATTAAAGGGACATCTTTAAATGGAATGGAAAAGGCCATAATTAGAAACAAGAACATTTTGAAAAAAAATCTTACTGGTAAAAACAAACATATAGTGAGGGTAGTGGATCAATTCTTATAAAGATAGTGTAAATGTTAACAAAATTAGTAAAATTATTTATGCCTAAAATAATGAGTTAAATCATAAACAAAATAAAAGGATGTACAATATGACACAAAAACATAAAATTTTGATGGGGAGTAAAAGGAGTAGTGTTTTTAGAATGGGATTAAACTTAAGAGATCATGAATTTAAAATACAACAAACTAGTGAATATAACAAAACAGCTGACTCATACAGATAGAGAACAGACTAGTGGTTACCAGTGTGGAGGGGGTGGAGGGGCAATATATGGGTGGGAGAGTGGGAGGTAAAAACTGTTGGGTATAAGATAGGCTCAAAGATGTATTGTGCAACACGGGGAATATAGCCAATATTTTGTAATAACTGTATATGGAAAGTAACCTTTAAAAATTGTATATTTTTTTAAAAAATAAAATATATATATATATATCTGGAAAAATATATAACATATATATATATATGTTATATAGTATATATACAACATACTTCAAAACAATCAATGGGTTAACAAAGAAATTAAAGAGAAAATCAAAATATACCTTGAGGCAAATAAAAATGGGAAGACAGTGTTCCAAAATCTATGGGACAGAACAAAAACAGTTCTAAGAGGGAAGTTTACAGGGATAAAGGCCTATCTACAGAAATAAAAAAATGTCAAATAAATAATCTAGCTTTACACCTAAAGGAACCAGCAAAAAGAACAAAAAAATCACAAAGTTAGTAGAAGGAAGGAAAGAAAGATCAGAGTGGAAATAAAATAAAGAATAAAGACAATTTTAAAAGATCAATAAAACTAAGAGATGGTTCTTAGAAAAGATTAAAAAAAGATAAATCTTAACTCACACTTATAAGGAAAAAATAGAAAAGGCCCAAATAAAATCAGAAACAAAATGGGAGAAATTACAACTGACATCAAGGAGATACAAAGGATCATAAGAGATTACTATGAACAATTATATGCTAACAAATTGGAATCTAGAAAAAAATGGATAAATTCCTAGAAAAATACAATTATCCAAGACTGAATCAATGAAAAATAGAATATCTGTTCAGCATGAACACTAGAATGAACTAGAATCAGTAATCAAAAACCTTCCAACAAATAAAAATCCAGGACAGAATGGCTCTTAACAAACATTTAAATACTTAATACATATGCTTCTCAAAAAATTCCAAAAAATTGAAGAGAGAGAAATGCTTCCAAACTCATTCTACTAGGCGAGCATTATTTGATACCAAACACACACAAAAAAATACATGCCAATATTGCTGAGGAACATAGATGCAAAAATACTTTAAAAAATAGAAAAATTTATTCAACAGTAACACTAAAACAATAAAACTCACCATGGAAAAGGGACGAGGGGAAGATGGCAGAAGAGTAAGACACAGAGATCACCTTCGTCCCCACAGATAGACCAGAAATACATCTACACGTGGAACAACTCCTACAGAACACCTACTGAATGCTGGAAGAAGACCTCAGACCTCCCAAAAGGCAATAAACTCCCCACGTATCTGGGTAGGGCAAAAGAAAAAAGAATAAACAGAGACAAAAGTATAGGGACGGGTCCTGCACCACTGGGAGGGAGCTGTGAAGGAGGAAAGGTTTCCACACACTAGGAAGCCCCTTCGTGGGTGGAGACCATGGGTGGCGGATGGGGGAAGATTCAGAGCTGCAGAGGAGAGCACAGAAACAGGGGTGCAGAGAGCAAAGCAGAGAGATTCCCACACAGAAGATGGGTGCCAACCGATGGGCAATCACCAGCCCGAGAGGCTTGTCTGTTTACCTGCCAGTGCAGGCAGGGCTGAGAGATGAGGATCGGGCTTCGGTCGGAGCGCAGGGAGAGGACTGGGGTTGGTGATGTGAACCCAGCCTGCAGGGGGATAGTGTGCCACGGCTAGCTGGGAGAGAGTCCGGGAAAAGTTTGGACCTGCCGAAGAGGCAAGAGACTTTTTCTTCCCTCTTTGTTTCCTGGTGCACAAGGAGAGGGGATTAAGAGCACTGCTTAAAAGAACACCAGAGACGGGCGCGATCTGCAGCTAAAAGCGCAGACCCCAGAGACGAGCATGAGACACTAAGGCTGCTGCTGCTGCCACCAAGAAGCCTGTGTGCGAACAGAGGTCACTATCCACACACCCTTTCGGGGAGCCTGTGCAGCCCGCCATTGCCAGGATCCCGGGATCCAGGGACAACTTCCCTGGGAGAACGCATGGCATGCCTCAGGCTGGTGCAACGTCACACCAGCCTCTGCTGCCGCAGGCTCGCCCTGCACTCCAGGAACCTCCCCACTCCCGGCCTGAGTGAGCCAGAGTCCCCGAAGCAGCTGCTCCTTTAACCCCGTCCTGTCTGAGCTAAGAACAGACGCCCTCTGGCGACCTACACGCAGAGCAGGGCCAAATCCAAAGTTGAGACCCTGGGAGCTGTGAGAACAAAAAAGAGAAAGGGAAATCTCTCCCAGCAGCCTCAGAAGCAGCGCATTAAAGCTCCACAATCAACTTGATGTACCCTGCATCTGTGGAATACATGAATAGACAACGAATCATCCCAAATTGATGAGATAGACTTTGAGAGCAAGATTTATGATTTTTTCCCCTTTTCCTCTTTTTGTGAGTGTGTATATGTATGCTTCTGTGTGAGATTTTGTCTGGATAGTTTTGCTTGCACCATTTGTCCTAGGCTTCTATCTGTCCGTTTTTTTCCCTTAATAATTATTTTTTATTTTAATTATTTTATTTTACTTTACCTTTTATATTTCTTTCTTTTTTTCCTTCCTTCCTTCCCTCCTTGCTTCCTTCCTCCCACCCTCCCTCCTTTCTTTCTTTCTTTCTACTTCTACTAATTCTTTCTCTCCACTTTTTCTCCCTTTTATTCTGAGCCATGTGGATGAAAGGATGTTGGTGCTACAGCCAGGAGTAAATACTGTGCCTCTGAGGTGTGAGATCCACCTTCAGAACACTGGTCCACAAGAGACCTCCCACATAATATCAAATGGTGAAAATCTCCCAGAGATCTCCATCTCAACACAGGCACACAGCTTCACTCAATGACCAGCAAGCTACAGTGCTGGATACCCTATACCAAACAACTATGAAGACAGGAACCCCATCCATTAGCAGAGAGGCTGCCTAAAATAAAAAGTCCACAGACACCCAAAGACACACCAACAGACTTGGACCGGCCCACCAGAAAGACAAAGTCAAGGCTGATCAACCAGAACACAGGCACTAGTCTCCTCCATCAGGAAGCCTACACAACCCACTGAAGCAACCTCAATCACTAGGGACAGACACTAAAACCAATGGGAACTACGAACCAGCAGCCTTCAAAAAGGAGACCCCAACACAGTAAGAAAAGCAAAATGAGAAGACAGAAAAATGCACAGCAGATGAAGGAGCAAGATAAAAACCCACCAGACCTAACAAATGAAGAGGAAATGGGCAGTCTACCTGAAAAAGAATTCAAAATAATGACAGTAAAGATGATCCAAAATCTTGGAAATAGAATAGACAAAATGCAAGAAACATTTAACAAGGACCCAGAAGAACTAAAGATGAAACAAACAACAATGAACAACACAATAAATGAAACTAAAAACACTCTAGATGGGATCAATAGCAGAATAACTGAGGCAGAAGAATGGATAAGTGACCTGGAAGATAAAATAGTGGAAATAACTACTGCAGAGCAGAATAAAGAAAACAGAATGAAAAGAACTGAGGACAGTCTCAGAGACCACTGGCACAATATTAAATGCACCAACATTCGAAGCATAGGGATTTCAGAAGAAGAAGAGAAAAAGAAAGGGACTGAGAGAATATTTGAACAGATTATAATTAAAAATTTCCCTAATATGGGAAAGGAAATAGTTAATCAAGTCCAGGAAGTATGAAGAGTCCCACACAGGATAAATCCAAGGAGAAATACGCCAAGACACATTTTAATCAAACTGTCAAAAAACAAATACAAAGGAAACATATTAAAAGCAGCAAGGGAAAAACAACAAATAACACACAAGGGAATCCCCATAAGCTTAACAGCTGATATTTCCGCAGAAACACTGCAAGCCAGAAGGGGCTGGCAGGACATATTTAAAGTGAGGAAGGAGAAAAACCTGCAACCAAGATTACCCAGCAAAGATCTCATTCAGATTTGATGGAGAAATTAAAACCTTCACAGGCAAGCAAAAGCTGAGAGAGTTCAACACCACAAAACCAGCTTTACCACAAATGCTAAAGGAACTTCTCTAGACAAGAAACACAAGTGAAGGAAAAGACCTACAATAACGAACACAAAACAGTTAAGAAAATGGGAATAGGAACATACATATCGATAATTACCTTAAATGTAAATGGACTAAATGCTCCCACCAAAAGACACAGATTGGCTGAATGGATACAAAATCAAGACACATATATAGGCTGTCTACAAGAGTCCCACCTCAGACCTAGAGAAACATACAGACTGAAAGTAAAGGGATGGAAAAAGATATTCCATGCAAATGGAAACCAAAAGAAAGCTGGAGTAGCAATTCTCATATCAGAGAAAATAGATTGAAAATAAAGATTATTAGAAGAGACAAAGAAGGACACTACATAATGATCAAGGGATCGATCCAAGAAGAAGATATAACAATTATAAATATTTATGCACCCAACATAGGAGCACCTCAATACATAAGGCAAATACTAACAGCCATAAAAGGGGAAATCAACAGTAATACATTCATAGTAGGGGAGTTTAACACCCCGCTTTCACCAATGGACAGATCATCCAAAATGAAAATAAATAAGGAAACACAAGCTTTAAATGATACAATAAACAAGGTGGGCTTAATTGATATTTATATGATATTCCATCCAAAAACAACAGCGTACACATTTTTCTGAAGTGCTCATAGAACATTCTCCAGGGTAGTTCATATCTTGGGTCACAAATCAAGCCTTGGTAAATTTAAGAAAATGGAAATTGTATCAAGTATCTTTTCCGACCACAGCACTATGAGACTAGATATCAATTACAGGAAAAGATCTGTAAAAAATACAGACACATGGAAGCTAAACAATACAAAACATAATAATGAAGTGATCACTGAAGCAATCAAAAAGGAAATAAAAGAGTACCTAGAAGCAAATGACAATGGACACACGATGACCCAAAACCTATGGGTTGCAGCAAAAGCAGTTCTAAGAGGGAAGTTTATAGCAATACATTCCTACCTTAAGAAATAGGAAATCTCTCGAATAAACAATTTAAACTTGCACCTAAAGCAAGTAGAGAAAGAAGAGCAAAAAAATCACACAGTTAGCAGAAGGAAAGAAACCATAAAAATCAGATCAGAAATAAATGAAAAAGAAATGAAGGAAGCGATAGCAAAGATCAATAAAACTAAAATCTGGATCTTTGAGAAGATAAACAATATTCATAAGGCATTTGCCAGACACATCAAGAAAAAAGGAGCAATCTCAAACCAATAAAATTAGAAATGAAAAAGGAGAAGTAACGAGTGACACTGCAGAAATACAAAAGACCATGAGAGATTACTACAAGCAACACTATGCCAATAAAATGGACAACCTGGAAGAAATGGACAAATTCTTAGAAATGCACAACCTGTCAATACTGAATCAGGAAGAAATAGAAAATATGAACAGACCAATCACAAGCACTGAAATTGAAACTGTGATTAAAAATCTTCCAAAAAACAAAGCCCAGGACCAGATGGCTTCACAGGCTAATTTTATCAAACATTTACGGAAGAGCTAACACCTATCCTTCTCAAATTCTTCCAAAATATAGCAGAGGGAGGAACATGCCCAAACTCATTCTACAAGGCCACCATCATGCTGATACTAAAACCAGAAAAAAATGTCACAAAGAAAGAAAACTACAGGCCAATATCACTGATGAAAATAGATGGAAAATTCCTCAACAAAACATTAGCAAACAGAATCCAACAGCACATTAAAAGAATCATACACCATGATCAAGTGGGGTTTATTCTAAGAATGCAAGGATTCTTCAATATACGCAAATCAAACAACGTGATGCACCATATTAACAAATTGAAGGAGAAAAACCATATGCTCATTTCAATAGACACAAAGAAAGCTTTCGACAAAATGCAACACCCATTTATGATAAAGACCCTGCAGAAAGTATGCATAGAGGGAACTTTCCTCAACATAATAAAAGCCATATATAACAAACCCACAGCCAACATTGTCCTCAATGGTGAAAAACTGAAAGCATTTCCACTAAGGTGAGGAGCAAGACAAGGTTGCCCACTCTCACCACTCTTATTCAACATAGTTTTGGAAGTTTTAGCCACAGCAATCAGAGAAGAAAAGGAAATAAAAGTAATCCAAATTGGAAAAGAAGAAGTAAAGCTGTCACTGTTTGCAGATAATATGATACTATACATAGAGAATCCTAAAGATGCTACCAAAGAACTACTAGAGCTAATCAATGAATTTTCTGAAGTAGAAGGATACAAAATTAATGCACAGAAATCTCTGGCATTCCTATATACTAATGATGAAAAATCTGAAAATGAAATCAAGAGAACACTCCCATTTACCATTGAAACAAAAAGAATAAAATATCTAGGAATAAACCTACTTAAGGAGACAAAAGACCTGTATGTAGAAAATTATAAGAGACTGATGAAATAAATTAAAGATGATACAAATAGATGGAGAGATATACCATGTTCTTGGATTGGAAGAATAAACATTGTGAAAATGACTTTACTACCCAAAGCAATCTACAGATTCAATGCAATCCCTATCAAACTACCACTGACATTTTTCAGAGAACTAGAACAAAAAAATTCACAATTTGTATGGAAACACAAAAGACCCCGCATAGCCAAAGCAATCCTGAGAACGAAAAATGGAGCTGGAGGAATCAGGCTCCCTGACATCAGACTATACTACAAAGCTGCATTAATCAAGTCAGTATGGTACTGGCTCACAAACAGAAAGGTATATCAATGGAATAGGATAGAAGGCCCAGAGATAAACCCATGCACATACGGTCACCTTATCTTTGATAAAGGAGGCAGGAATGTACAGTGGAGAAAAGATAGCCTCTTCAATAAGTGGTGCTGGGATAACTGGACAGGTACATGTAAAAGTATGAGATTATATCAATCCCTATCACCATACACAAAAATAAGCTCAAAATGAATTAAAGACCTAAATGTAAGACCAGAAATTATCAAACTCTTAGAGGAAAACATAGGCAGAGCACTCTATGACATAAATCACAGCAAGATCCTTTTTGACCCACCTCCTAGAGAAATGGAAATAAAAGCAAAAAAATAGTAATGGGACCTAATGAAACTTCAAAGCTTTTGCACAGCAAAGGAAACCATAAACAAGACCAAAAGACAACCCTCAGAATGGCAGAAAATATTTTCTATTGAAATAACTGACAAAGGATTTATCTCCAAAATTTATAAGCAGCCCATGCAGCTCAATAACAAAAAAACAAACAACCCAATCCAAAAATGGGCAGAAGACCTAAATAGACATTTCTCCAAAGAAGATATACAGACTGTCAACAAACACATGAAAGAATGCTCAATATCATTAATCATTAGATAAATGCAAATCAAAACTATAATGAGATATCATCTCACACCAATCAGAATGGCCATCCTCAAAAAATCTAGAAACAATAAATGCTGGAGAGGGTGTGGAGAAAAGGGAACACTCTTGCACTGCTGGTGGGAATGTGAATTGGTACAGCAACTATGGAGAACTGTGTGGAGGTTCCTTAAAAATCTCCCAATATAACTACCATATGACCCAGCAATCCCACTACTGGGCATATCTCCTGAGAAAACCATAATTCAAAAAGAGTCATGTACCAAAATGTTTATTGCAGCTCTATTTACAATAGCCCTGAGATGGAAACAACCTAAGTGTCCAGCATCAGATAAATCAATAAAGAAGATGTGGCACATATATACAATGGCATATTAGCCATAAAAATAAACGAAATTGAGCTATTTGTAATGAGGTGGATAGACCTACAGTCTGTCATACAGAGCGAAGTAAGTCAGAAAGAGAAAGACAAATACCATATGCTAACACATATATATGGAATTTAAGGGAAAAATGTCATGTTGTACCTAGCGGTAAGACAGGAATATAGACTCAGACGTACTAGACCATGGACTTGAAGATATGGGGAGGGGGAAAGGTAATCTGTCACAAAGTGAGAGAGGTGCATGGACATATATACACGACCAAACGTAAGGTAGGTAGCTAGTGGAAAGCAGCTGCATAGCACAGGGAGATCAGCTCAGTGCTTTGTGATCACCTGGAGGGATGGGATGGGGAGGGTTGGAGGGAGGGACACACAAGAGGGAAGAGATATGGGAACATATGTGTATGTATAACTGATTCACTTTGTTATAAAGCAGAAACTAACACACCATTATACTCCAATAAAGTTGTAAAAAAATAGTCTCTCCATGATCAAGTGAGGTATATTCTAGTGATGCCAATATGATTCAATATCTGCAAATCAATCAACGTGCCATAGCACATTATAAAAGAACCGGGACTTCCCTGGTGGCACAGTGGTTGAGAGTCCACCTGCCACTGCAGGGTATGCGGGTTCATGCCCTGGTCTAGGGGGATCCCACATGCCTCGGAACGGCTGAGCCCGTGAGCTATGGTCACTGAGCCTGTACGTCTGGAGCCTGTGCTCCACAACGGGAGGGGCCACAACATTGAGAGGCCCGCGTACCACAAAGAAAAAAAAAAGAACAATGGATAAACAATATATATCTCCTCAAAAGTCAGAAAAATAATTAAAAAAATTCAACATCCATTTATGATGAAAACTTTCAAATTAAAGGCCATATATGGCAAACTCATAGGTAACAGCATTTTAAACAATGAAGAGTGGAAATCATTTTTTCTAAGATCAGGAAAAAGACAAGGATGCCTAATCTCATCACTTTTATTCAACATAGTAATGGAAGTGCTAGCCACAGCCAACAAGAAAAAAAGAAAAAAGTCATGCTAATTAGAAAGAAAGAAGTGAAACTCTCACTGTTTGCATATGACATGATACTATATATACAAAACCTTAAAGACTCCACAAAAAAAAATGTTAGATCTAATGAATGAACTCAGTGAAGTTGCAGGATACAAAGACATATACAGAAATTTGTTGCGTTTATACACACTAAAATGTTCTAGGAGAAGAGATATTAATAAAACAATCCCATTTACAATTGCATCAAAAAGAATAAAGTAGCTAGGAATAAATTTAACCAAGGAGGTGAAAGACCTGTACTCCAAACACTATAATGTTGATAAAAGAAATTAAAGACAACACAAAAAGATAGAAAGATACACTGTGTTCATGGATTGGAAGACTTAATATTGTTAAATTTTCCATACTATCCTAAGCAATCTTCAGGTACAGTGAAATCGCTATCAAAATAATAGTGACGTTTTTCCCAGAACTGGAACAAATAACTTTACAATTTGAATGGAACTACAAGGATCCCCAAATGGCCAAAGAAATCTTAATAAAGAAGAAAAAAGCTGGAGTAATTATGTTTGCTGATTTAAAACTATACTACTAAGCTATAGCAATAAAATCTGCATGGTACTGGCACAAAAACAAACTCATAGATCAATGGAACAGAATTGAAAGGCTACAAATAGATGTGACCTTATAAGGTCAAGTAATTTATACAAAGGAACCAGGAATATATGCTGAGATAAAGACAGTATTTTAATAAATAGTGTTGGTAAATCTGGACAGCTACATGCAAAACAATCAATCTGGACCATTTAAACCATATATAAAAATAAACTCAAAATGGATTAAAGACTTAAATTTAAGATCTGAAACCATAAACTCCTAGAATAAAACATAGGGAGATGTTCTTTACATTGGTCTTTGCAGTTTTTCTTTTCTTTTCTTTTCTATGTTGTTTTTAATCTGTCTCCACAGGCAAGGGACAAAACAAAAAATAAATAAATGGAACTAAATAATAAACATCAAACTAAAAAGTTTTCCACACTGAAGGAAACCATCAACAAAATGAAAAAGCAGCCTACTGAACAGGAGAAAATACTTGCGAATGATATATCTGATAAAGGGTTAATAACCAAATATATAAAAACAACTCATACAACTCAATATCTATAAAACAATCTATGAGATTAAAAATGGGTAGAGAAACTGAATAGACATTTTACTAAGGAAGACATGTAGATGGCTAATGGACACATGTAAAGATGATCCAGAGCACTAATCATCAGGGAAATGTTAATAAAATCCACAATGAGATAACACCTCACACCTGTCAGAAAGGGTAAATAAAAAAGACAACAAAAACAAGTGTTGGCCAGGAAGTGGAGACGGGGGAACCCTAGTACACTGTTGATGGTAATGTGAATTTTTGCAGCCACTTTTGAAAACAGATTGGAGGTTCCTCAGAAAATTAATAATAGAATTATCATACAATCCACCAATTCCCATCTGGGTATTTATCCAATGAAAACAAAACAGTAGTTCAAAAACATAAACTGGGGGGTGAACCATCAAGATGGAGGAGGAGTAAGACATGGAGATCACCTTCCTCCCCACAAACACATCAAAAGTACATCTACAGGTGGAACAACTCCTACAGAACACCTACTGAACACTGGCAGAAGACCTCAGACTTCCCAAAAGGCAAGAAACTCCTCATGTACCTGGGTAGGGCAAAAGAAAAAAGAAAAAACAGAGACAAAAGAATAGGGATGAGACTTGTACCTCTGGGAGGGAGCTGTGAAAGAAGAAAAGTTTCCACATGCTAGGAATACCCTTCACTGGCAGAGATGGGAGTCGGGGGGTGGAGGGGGAAGATTTAGAGCCTGGAGGACAGCACAGCAACAGGGGTGAAGAGGGCAAAGCAGAGAGATTCCTACACAGAGGATTGGTGCTGACAAGCACTCCTAGCCTGAGGGGATTGTCTGCTCACCCACTGGGGCAGGTGGCAGCTGGGAGCTGAGGTTCAGACATCGGATGTCACCCCAGGGAGAGGACTGAGGTTGGCTGTGTGAACACAGCCTGAAGGGAGATAGTGAGCCACAGTTGGCCAGGAGGGAGTCCAGTAAAATCTCTAGACCTGCCTAAGAGGAGAGAGACCATTGTATTGGGGTGAGTGAAGGGGGGAGGGATTCCTTCCCTGTCTGTGCACAGAAGGAAGAGCACCACCTAAACCAACTCAACAGAAAGGTGTGAGCCATAGCTATCAGCTCAGACCCCAGAGAAAGACATTAAATGCTAAGGCTGCTGTCACTGTCACCAAAACTCCTGTGTGCAAGTGCAAGTTACTACCCACCACCCCTGGGGAATCTGCACAGCCCACCACTGCCAGGGTCCTGTGATCCAGGGACAACTTCTCTGGAAGGACACATGGTGTGCCTCAGGCTGCTGCAACATCAGGTGGGCCACTGCCACAGCAGGCTCCACACTCATTCCAATTATGACTACCATACCCCTCCCTCCCCCCAACTGAGGGAAACAGAGTCCCCTAATCAGTCGTTGCTTTAACCCTCTCCTGTCTGGGCGGGGAACAAAGGCCTGAGGGTGACGTACACACAGAAGTGGGGCCTAAACCAAAGCTGAACCCGAGGAGCTGTGCAAACAAAGAAGAGAAAGGGAAATTTCTCTGTGAAGCTTCAGGAGCAGTGAATTAAATCCCCATGATCAACTTGATGTACCCTGCATCTATGGAATAACTGAATAGACAACAAATGTTCCCAAAATTGAGGTGGTGGACTTTGGGAGCAACTGTAGGCTTGGGGTTTGCTGTCTGCAACTGATTTGTTTTGGATTTTTATGTTTATCTCTGTCTAGTTTATAACACATGTTATAATTAGTGGATTTGTTTATTAGTTTGGTTTCTCTCTTCTCATTACTATTATTTTTAAATATATTTTATTTTAATACATATATTTATTATTAAAAAAAATTTCCTTCTCTCTTTCTCCCTTTTCTTCTGAAACATGTGGGTGACAGGGTCTTGGTGCTCCAGCCTGGTGTCAGGCCTGAGACTCTGAAGCGGGAGATCTGAGCTCAGGACATTGGACACAAGAGACCTCCCATACCATGTAATATCAAACAGCAAGAGCTCTCCCAGAGATCTCTGTCTCAGTGCAAAAACGCAGCTCCACCCAATGGCCAGCAAATTCCAGTGCAGGATGCCCCATGACAAACAACTAGCAAGACAGGAACACAACTCTACCCATTAGCAGACAGGCTGCCTAAAATCATACTAAGTTCACAGACACCCGAAAGCACACCACTTGATGTGGCCCTGCACACCAGAAGACAAGAATTAGCCCCACCCACAAGAACACAGGCACAAGTCCCCACCAGCAGGAAGCTTACACAACTCACTGAACCAAACTTACCCACTGGGGACAGACACCATAAACAATGGAAACTATGAACCTGCAGCCTGAGAAAAGGAGACCCCAAATACAGTAAATTAAACAAAATGAGAAGACATAGAAATATGCAACAGATGAAAGAGCAAGGTAAAAACCCACCAGACCAAACAAATGAAGAGGAAATAGGCAGTCTACTGGAAAAATAATTCAGAGTAATGATAGTAAAGATGATCCAAAATCTTGGAAATAGAATGGAGGAAATACAAGAAATGTTTAATAAGGACCTAGGAGAACTAAACAGCAAATAAACAATGACAAACAACACAATAAATGAAATTAAAAATTCTCTAGAAAGAATCACTAGCAGAATAACTGAGGCAGAAGAATGGATGTGACTTGGAAGATAAAATAGTGGAAATAACTAACTCAGAGCAGAATAAAGAAAAATGAACGAAAAGAATTGAGGACAATCTCAGAAACATCTGGGGCAACATTAAATGGACCAACATTTGAATTATAGGGGTCCCAGAAGAAGAGAAAAAGAAAGGGACTGAGAAAATATTTGAAGAGATTATAGTTGAAAACTTCCCTAACATGGGAAAGGAAATAGTCAATAAGGTCCAAGATGTTCAGAGAGTCCCATACAGGAAAAATACAAGGAGAAACAAGACAAGACACATATTAATCAAATGATCAAAAATTAAAAACAAAGAAAAAATATTAAAAGCAGCAAGGGAAAAGGAACAAATAACAAACAAGGGAATCCCCATAAGGTTAACAGCTGATCTTTCAGCAGAAACTCTGCAAGACAGAAGGGAGTGGCAGGACATATTTAAAGTGATGAAAGGGAAAAACCTGCAACAAACATTACTCCACCCAGCGAGGATCTCATTCAGATTCGAGGGAGAAATTAAAATCTTTATAGACAAGCAAAAGTTAAGAGAATTCAGCATCACCAAACCAACTTTACAACAAATGTGAAAGGACCTTCTCTAGGCAGGAAAAACAAGAGAAGGAAAAGACCTACAAAAACAAATCCAAAACAATTAAGAAAATGGTAATTGGAACATACATAACAATAATTATCTTAAATGTAAATGGATCAAATGCTCTAACCAAAAGACATAGACTGGCTGAATGGATACAAAAACAAGGCCCATATATATGCTGTCTAAAAGAGACCCACTTCAGATGTAGGGACACATATAGACTGAAAGTGAGGGGATGAAAAATGATATTCCATACAAATGGAAATCAAAAGAAAGCTGGAGTAGCAATTCTCATGTCAGACAAAATAGCCTTAAAATTAAAGACTATTAGAAGAGACAAAGAAGGACACTACATAATGATCAAGGGATGAATACAAGAAGAAGATATAACAATTATAAATATTTATGCACCAAACATAGGAAGACCTCAATACATTAGGCAAATGCTAACAGCCATAAAAAGGGAAAATTACAGTAACACAATAATAGTAGGGGGCTATAACTCCCCACTTTCACCACTGGACAGATCATCCTAAATGAAAATAAATTAGGAAACACAAGCTTTAAATGATACATTAAACAAGATGGACTTAATTGATATTTATAGGATGTTCCAACAAAATACGACAGAATACACTTTCTTCCAAAGTGCTCATGGAACATTATACAGGATAGATTATCTTGGGTCACAAATCAAATCTTGGTAAATTTAAGAAAACTGAAATCATATCAAGTATATTTCTGACCACAATGCTATGAGACGAGATATCAATTACCTGAAAAAAACTGTAAAAAAAATACAAACTGGTTGAGGCTAAACAATACACTACTAAATAACCAAGAGATCACTGAAGAAATGAAAGAAGAAATAAAAAAATACCTAGAAACAAATGACAATGAAAACAAAATGAACTAATACCTATAGGATGCAGCAAAAGCAGTTCTAAGAGGGAAGATTATAGTAATACAATCCTACCTCAAGAAACAAGAAAAATCTCAAATAAACTACCTAAATTTACACCTAAAGCAATTAGAGAAAGAAGAACAACAACAATAACAAAAATGCTATATTAGCTGAAGGAAAGATATCATATATATCAGATCACAAATAAATGAAAAAGAAGTGAAGGAAACAATAGCAAAGATCAATAAAAGTAAAATCTGGTTCTTTGAAAAGTTAAACAGAACTTATAAACCATTAGCCAGACTCATCAAGAAGTAAAGGGAGAAGACTCAGGTAAATAGAATTAGAAATGAAAAAGGAGAAGTAACAACTGATACTGCTGGAATAAAAAGAATCATGAGATTTCCTCCAAGCAAATATATGCTAGTAAACTGGTCAACATGAAAGCAATGGACAAATTGTTACAACAGCACAGCCTTCTAGATGAACCAGGAAGACATAGAAAATATAAACAGAACACTCACAAGCACTGAAATTGATACTGTGATTAAAAATCTTCCAACAAACAAAAGCCCAGGACCAGATGGTTTCACAGGCAAATTCTATCATGCATTTAGAGAATAGTTAACACCTATCCTTCTCAAACTCTTCCAAAATATAGCAGAGGGAGGAACACTCCCAAACTCATTCTACGAGGCCACAATCACTGTGATACCAAAACCAGACAAATATGTTACAAAAAAGAAATCAACAGGCCAATATCACTGATGAACATAGATGCAAAAATCCTCAACAAAATACTAGCAAACAGAATCCAACAGCACATTAAAAGGATCATACACCATGATCAAGTGGGGTTTATCCCAGTAATACAAGGATTCTTCAATATACACAGAACAATTAATGTGATACACCATTTTAACCAAGATGATAAAAAACATATGATAATCTCAATAGATGCAGAAAAAGCTTCTGACACAATTCAACATCCATTGATGATGAAAACTCTCCAGAAAGTAAGCATAGACAGAACCAACCTCAACATAATAAAGGCCATGTAAGACAAACCCACAGCCAATATTGTCCTCTATGTTGAAAAACTGAAACCATTTCCTCTAAAATCAGGAACAACAAAAGGTTGCCCACTCCAACCATTATTATTCAACATAGTTTGGAAGTTTTAGCCACAGCAATCAGAGTAGAAAAAGAAAGAAAAGAAATCCAAATTGGAAAAGAAGAAATAAAACTGTCACTATTTGCAGATGACATGATACTATAAATAGAAAATCCTAAAGCTGCTACAAGAAAACTACTAGAGCTAATCAATGAATATAGTAAAGGAGCAGGATACAAAATTAATGTACAGAAATCTCTTGCATTCCTATACACTAATGATGAAAAACCTGAAAGAGAAACTAAGGAATCACTCCCATTTATCATTGCAAAAAAAAGAATAAATTATCTCAGAATAAACCTACCTAAGGAGCCAATAGATAAGTATGCAGAAAACTATAAGACACTGATAGAACTTAAAGATGATACAAACAGATGGTGAGATATACCATGTTCTTGGATTGGAAGAATCAACATTGTGAAAATGACTATACTACCCAAAGCAATCTACAGAATCAGTGTAATCCCTATCAAACTGCAAATGGCCCTTGTCACAGAACTAGAACAAAAAATTTCACAATTTTTATAGAAACACAAAAGGCCCTGTATAGACAAAGCAATCTTGAGAAAGAAAAGCAGAGCTGGAGGAATCAGGCTTGCTGACTTCAAACTATACTACAAAGCTACAGTAATCAAGACAGTATGGTACTGGCACAAAAACAGAAATATAGATCAATGGAACAGGATAGAAAGCTCAGGGATAAACCCAGACACAAATGATCTACTTATTTTTATAAAAGATGGAAGAAGATACAGTGGAGAAAAGACAACCTCTTCAGTAAGTGGTGCTGGGAAAACTGGACCACTATATGTTAAAGAATGAAATTAGAACTCTCCTTAATACTGTATACAAAAATTAACTCAAAATGGATTAACGACCTAAATGTACAGCCAGAGACTATAAAACTCTTAGAGGAAAACATAGGCAGTACACTCTATGACATAAATCAAAGCAAGATCATTTTTGACCCACCTCCTAGAGAAATGGAAATAAAAACAAAAATAAACAAATGGGAGCTAATAAAACTTAAAAGCTTTTGCACAGCAAAGGAAACGAAAAACAAGATGAAAAGACAACCGTCAAAACTGAAGAAAATATTTGCAAACGAAGCAACTGACAAAGGATTAATCTCCAAAATATACAAGCAGCTCATGCACCTCAATATCAAAGAAACAAACAACCCAATCAAAAAATGGGCAGAAGACCTAAATAGACTTTTCTCCAAAGAAGATATACAGATTGCCAGTAAACACTTGAAAGGATGCTCAACATCACTAATCATTAAAGAAATGCACATCAAAGCTACAATGAGGTATCACCTCACACTGGTCAGAATGGCCATCATCAAAAAATTTACAAACAATAAATGCTGTAGGGGTGTGGGAAAAGGGAACCCTCTTGCACTGTTGGTGGGAATGTAAAATGATACAGCCACTTTGGAGAACAGTTTGGAGGTTCCTTAAAAAATTAACCTAGAGCTACCATATGACCCAGCAATCCCACTACTGGGCATATACCCTGAGAAAACCATAATTCAAAAAGTGTTATATACCACAGTGTTCATTGCAGCTCTGTTTACAATAGTCAGAACATGGAAGCAACCTAAATGTCCACCAAGATATGAATGGATAAAGAAGATGTTATACATATATGCAATGGAATATTACTCAGCCATAAAAATAAACAAAATTGAGTTATTTGTAGTGAGGTGGATGAACATAGAGTCTGTCATACAGACTGAAGTAAGTCAGAAAGAGAAAAACAAATACCATATGCTAACACAGATTTATGGAATCTAAGAAAAACAAAAATGGTTCTGATGAACCTAGGGCAGGACAGGAAAAAAGACGCAGATGTAGAGAATGGACTTGAGGATATGGGGAGGGGGAAGTGTAAGCTGGGATGAAGTGAGGGAGTAGCATTGACATATATACACTACCAAATACAAAATAGATAGCTAGTGAGAAGCAGCTGCATAGCACAGGAAGATGAGCTCAGTGCTTTGTGACCACATAGAAGGTTGAGATGGGTGGGGTGGGAGGGAGACACAGGAGGGAGGGGATATGGGGATATATGTATACATAGAGCTGATTCACATTTTTATACAGCAGAAACTAACACACCATTGTAAAACAATTATACTCCAATAAAGATGTTAAACAATAGAAACATAACTATCCGTCAATAGATGAATGGATTAAAAATGGAATATTACACAGCCAAAAAAAGAAATCAAATCTTGCCATGTGCAACGACATGGATGGAGCTAGAAGGTATTATGCTCAGTGAAATGTCAGGCAATAAAAAAAAAGGAAAACTACAATGTGATTTCACTCATATGTGGAATCTAAAGAAAAAAAACAAATGAACAAACAAAATAATACAGAAACACTCACAGTTACAGGGAAGAATCTTGTGGTAGCCAGATGGGAGCAGAACAGGGGAATGAGTCAAATATGTGAGGGAGTTTAAGAGGTACAAATGGCGCATCAGTGAGTCTGCATGATGATCTTTAATTACCTGGGAATCTCACATATATCTAACATATAACATGAGCATGAAGCTTCATAAAGGTATACTAATCTTATTCAGGATATCTGCTGAACACATATAAATTGGCAGAACCAGAGAAAAGAATCTATCTAACATTGTGCTTTATCTTGCCAGATGGATATTAGCTAAACTTATTCTGGTAATCAATTTGTAACAAATACATATATAAAATCATTATGTTTTGTCACCCTAAACTTAGACAATATTATATGTCAATTATATCTCAGTAAAACTGCAGTAAAATAAATCATTTTAATATTTTTATTTATTTATTTATTTTTGTGGTATGTGGGCCTCTCACTGTTGTGGTCTCTCCCGTTGCGGAGCACAGGCTCCAGATGCACAGGCTCAGTGGCCGTGGCTCACGGGTCCAGCTGCTCCACGGTATGTGGGATCTTCCCCGACCAGGGCACAAACCCACGTCCCCTGCATCAGCAGGCAGATTCTCAACCACTGCGCCACCAGGGAAGCCCAACAAATAGGTAATGTATCATTCCAAAATTCAAAAAAAAAAAAAGAAAGAAAATAAATATCAGAGGCAATTTTTAACAGAGAGGAAAATCTTCCTTTTACAGAAAATTTTCCAACATATATAAAAGTAGAGACTGGTGTTATGAGTGCTTATATATCCACATTCCAGCTTCAAGTATCAACATCTCATAGAAAACCTTGTTTCAGTTCTATCCCTAATCATTCCTGCCATACCCATTATTTATAAGCAAATACCAGGCATCATTTAAAAAAAATTTTATTAGAGTATAGTTGCTTTACAATATTGTGTTAGTTTCTACTGTACAGCAAAGTGAATCAGCTATATGTATACATAGATTTCCTCTTTTGTGTATTTCCTTCACATTCAGGTCACCACAGAGTACTGAGTAGAGTTCCCTGTGCTACACAGTAGGTTCTCGTCAGTTATTTATTTTATACATAGTATCAAGAATGTATATATGACAATCCCAATCTTCCAATTCATCCCACCCCTCCCTTTCCCCCTTGTTGTCAATACGTTTGTTCTCTACATCTTTGTCTCTATTTCTGCTTTGTAAATAAGATTGTCTATAAAAATTTTTTTCAGATTCCACATATATGTGCTAATATACAATATTTGCTTTTCTCTTTCTGACTTACTTCACTTTGTATGACAGTCTCTAGGTCCATCCATGTCTCTACAAATGACCCAATTTCGTTCCATTTTATGGTTGAGTAATATTCCATTGTATATATGTACCACATCTTCTTTATCCATTCCTCTGTTTCCATGCCCTGGCTATTGTAAATAGTGCTGCAATGAACATTGTGGTGCATGTGTCATTTTGAATAATGGTTTTCTCAGGGTATATGCCCAGTAGTGGTATTGCTGGGTCACATGACGGTTCTATATTTAGCTTTTTAAGGAACCATAGAAGAAAAAATAAATAAAAGGAATCTAAACTGGCAAAGAAGAAGTAAAACTGTCACTGTTTGCTGATGAAGTGATACTATACATAGAAAATCCTAAAGATGACATCAGAAAACTACTAGAGCTAACCAGTGAATTTAATAAAGTCACAGGATAAAACATTAATACACATAAATCTCTTGAATTCCTATACACTAAAAGTGAAAGATCAGAAAGAGAAATTAAGGAAACAGTTCCATTTCCTATTGCATCAAAAAGAAGAAATACCTAGGAATAAACCTAGCTAAGGAGACAAAAGACCTGTATGCAGAAAACTGTAGGATACTGATGAAAGAAATCAAAGATGACAGAAACAGATGGAGAGATATACCATGTTCCTGGATTGGAAAAGTCAATATTGTAAAAATGAATTGACTACCCAAAGCAATCTACAGATTCAATGCAATCCCTATCAAATTACCAATGGCATTTTTCACAGAACTAGAACAAAAAATTTTACAATTTGTTTGGGAACACAAAAGACCTCGAATATCAAAAGCAATCTTGAAAAGACAAAAAAAAAACCAAAAAAAACAAAAAAAACAAAAAACGGAGCTGCAGGAATCAGGCTCCCTGACTTTAGCCTATAATACAGGGCTACAGTTATCAAGACAGTATGGTACTGGCCCCAAAACAGAAATATAGATCAATGGAACAGGATAGAAAGCCCAGAGATAAACCCTCGCACCTATGGTCACCTAATCTATTACAAAGGAGACCAGAATATACAATGGAGCAAAGACAGCCTCTTCAATAAATGGTGCTGGGAAAACGGGACAGCTACATGTAAATAACTGAAATTAGAACACTCCCTAACACCAGACACAAAAATAAACTCAAAATGGACTAAAGACCTAAATATATGGTCAGACACTGTAAAACTCTTGGAAGAAAACATAGGAAGAACACTCTTTGACATAAATCACAGCAAGATCTTTTTTACCCATCTCCTAGAGTAATGAGAAAAGAAACAAAAATTAAACAAATGAGACCTAATTAAACTTAAAACCTTTTGCACAGCAAAGGAAACCATAAAGAAGATGAAAAGACAGTTCTTAGAATGGGAGAAAATATTTATAAATGAAGCAACTGGCGGAGGATTAATCTCCAAAATATACAAACAGTTCATGTAACTCAATATCAAAAAAAAAAAAATCAAAAAATGGGAAGAGGGACTAAATAGACTTTTCTACAAAAAGACATGCAGAAGGGCAACAAACACATGAAAAGATGCTCAACATCACTAATTATTAGAGAAATGCAAATCAAAACTACAATGAGGTATCACCTCACAGTGGTCCAAATGGCCATCATCACAACATCTACAAACAATAAATGCTGGAGAGCGTGTGGAGGAAAGGGAACCCTCATGCACTGTTGGTTGTTATGTAAGTTGATACAGCCACTGTGGAGAACAAATACCAGGCATCTTATCATTTCAACTGTCAATATTTCAGAAGGTGTCTCTGAAAGATAGGGACACTTTTAAAAATAAATCATAGTCACAATACAAGTATCACCCTTTAATTATGTAATAATAATTGCTTAATTTTATCACACATCCACTCAGGGTTCATATTTTCTCAATTGCTTTGTAATTTATGTATTTGATTGACATGCATCTTTTGCCCTAAAACAAACTGAAATCTAGTGATTTCTCCAGTAAAAATAAGTTTATTCAGGATCAAAAAGAATTGCAATTCAGGGTCTGTAACTATGGCAAGATATGTGCAAGTCTCCCCACAACAAGGACAGAACTGTTCTGAAGAGATGAAAAGAAATTTGGGAATACTATAGTCAACAAAGTGTCCATTGGAGGAATTGAGAATTCAAAGTATAGTGACTTTTCATTGGCTGAGTTGTGACAGTTTCTTAATGCTGTGTTCTTACCAGAAAAGAAGAGGAAGTCTTTCCCATTGGGCTCTGCTATTGCCATAGGACATGAAAGCTTCTCCTTCTGGCCCCCTGACTTTTTGTGTGTGTGTGGTATGCGGGCCTCTCACTGTTGTGACCTCTCCCATTGTGGAGCACAGGCTCCAGACGTGCAGGCTCAACGGTCATGGCTCATGGGTCCAGCCGCTCTGCAGCATGTGGGATCCTCCTGGACCGGGGCACGAACCCGTGTCCCCTGCATCGACAGGTGGACTCTCAACCACTGTGCCACCAGGGAAGCCCCACCCTGACTATTTTAACTGAGGTTTCTGTTCATTATTTTTTTTTACATTTCCCCCTTTTGGTCAAGATTTTTCTCCAAAGGCATTGCTGATCAAGAGTCAGGTTTTCTAGTTTCAGCAGCTTTTTGTTCCTCAATATCAGGAGGTATTTTTCCTGGGTGTAATGTCTTATGTCTGAAGAAAAGTGCACAGATTGGAAGCCTACTGATGTCTCCAAGGAGGGGTAGGAGGGAAAACTCTCAGGCACTTTATATCTAAAGTTCATTTATTATCAAGATAATGGACATCAGATATCATCTGAACTGTTATGACATCATCCAACAAGCTTGGTCCAGACATTTTGGGAAAGCTGTCTCATCAGATGTCATCTGCTCCGATTCCTGGCAATTTTTACTTTCAGGTCACCAGATAATATGCAGGTCCAGTCAGGGTTTGGTTCACTTTTTAGGTAGGTCATATTAACACAAGAATATATTCCCTGGAACTTTGTGGCACAGGTTCTGTTAGCAATACCTGATAGGGGCCTTTTCAGCAAGGTTGATGAGATTATTTCTGAAGGTGTTTTTTCCAATAGAAAAAATCACCAGGGAGAGGGCTCAAGATGGCCGAATAGGAGGATATGGAATTCACATCTCTCCACAAGTACATCAAGAATACATCTACAAATTGAACAATTCTCACAGAGCACCTGCTGAACACTAGCAGAGGACCTCAGACACCTAACAGGACATGAAAATGTCCCTGCATAACTGGGTAGGATGAAAGAGAGAAAATGAAGTAAAAGAAAATTGATCTGCTCCCCTGGTGTATGGGAGCTGAAGGAGAGGACAGGTTCCTACACCTGTGGAAGCCCCCTCACTTGCAGACAGATGAGCTGACATATAATGGGAGCTTCAGTGGCTATTGGAGGAAAGTGAAGCAACTGGTCTGTGGCAGGCAGAAAGGAGTGAGACCTACACAGATGGTCTGTGCCACAGCCCTGCTCACCCCAGCTTGAGATGGGTGTCCACCAGAGCTGACATGGGCTGAGCGATGTAATGTGGGGTTTGGAGAGTGGATATGGGGAGAGAATTATTGTTGGCTGTGTGGAGACAGACTGAGGGATTGGGAATGAGGAACTCCACAACTGGAATGTTCCTGGAGGAGCCCAGACTGCCATAGAAGCGAGGCACCATTGTTGAGTGATGTGTGAAGGGCAGAGCTGCCATCACAGTATCTCTACCCACACGCCAACCACTGCCTCTGCAGGCACTAGGAGAGGCTCCTGCTGCGACAAGCGTGCATGCTTCAATTGTTGTCACCTTCTCCCATTCCCATCTGAGTACGGGTGCCCCAGTTGATCGCCACATCCTCCCCCTCCTGCCTGAACAAGAAAACATGCCACAGCTGTTGCCACCCATCACCCTCCTCCCAAAATAGGCCAGTGCACCCCCGGTTGCTGCCTTCGTTTCTTCTCACCTGGGTGGGGAGCAGACAACTGAGAGTGGCCCACACGTAGGGGTGGTGCTGAAACCAAAGCTGATCCCTAGGGACTCTGCAACTAAGGAAGAAGAACTGAAATCTCTCCTTGCAGCTGTGCAAACTGCAGATTAAGCACCCGCAGCTGGCTTGGTAAACTCAGCACCTGTGGAACATCTAAATGGACACCAATTGCTCTGACAACTGAGATGGGTGTAGCTTTAGCAGCTGTGGACTTTGTGGACACATACGTGCAGGGGTTGAGCCAGGTCAGAATTTGAGCTGCCCCCACAGTGTCCACAGTGGGTCCAGATTCATGATTACTGCAATCGTGGGATCTTACTTCAGTGAATCTACACTGGTGGCTGGTGAAAACAACTCCTGAGAGACACCAGAACCAACTTCTGGCATGACCATAGTTAAGGTGGAGCTGAGAGCAGTGCCAACAACAGAGTAACTTGTGAGCTTGCACAACAGGTTAAAGGTGACACAACAGAGCATGCTCACAGGTGAAGAGATCCAGAGGAGGAATACTCAGTGGCTTCTCTCCCAGTGGTCCTGCTCCAATCCCACATATTTTGCGCCAAGTACTTTGCACCAAGTATCAGAAACACAGCTAAGAGACTGATCTTGGGGGACTTCCCTCATGGAACAGTGGTTAAGAATCCGCCTGTCAATGCAGAGGACACATGTTTGATCCTTGGTCTGGGAAGATCCTGCATGCCATGGAGCAACTAAGCCCATGTGACACAATGACTGAACTTGAGCTCTAGAGCCCACAAGCCACAACTACTGAGCCTGCATGCCACAACTACTGAAGCCCGTGCGCCTAGAACCTGGGCTCTGCAACAAAAGAAGCCATCACAATGAGAAGACCATACACTGCAATGAAGAGCAGTCCCTGCTCTCTGTAACTAGAGAAAGTCCACGTGCAACAATGAATACCCAACACAGCCTAAAATAAATTAAAAAATAAAAAGCTTATCACTAAAAAAAAAAAGAAAGAAACTGATCTGGGGGCTTTACTTCATCAACTAGGGAGTAGACCCCATTCCTGACAGGGCAGTCACAATCACAGAGCAAAGGGGAGGCCCTGATCAATATCCAGGCCAGGCTCTGGTCACCGCAACACCAGTCAAACCTGCATAAAGGGGATAACAGAGCCAGCATACACTACGGAAAGAGGTGACAGACATCCATACTGAAAACAGCCCTTGCACCAAAAACAAAACTAAACTAAACTAAACTAAACCTACATAGGCTACACAGGGATGTTCCCACATAAAAATAGCTCTTCAAAACAGTCTGAGGGTCTGGCCTCAGGAAGAAGAACACCCAGAGCATTTAGCCTTGAAAAGCAGTGGGGCTTGAGGGCAAGAGCTCCACAGGGCTGGAGGAAATGGAGACTCCACTCTTGGAGGGCACACACAAGGTCTCATGCACCCTGGGCCCCATGACAAAGCAGTAATTCAATAGGAACCTGGGCTAGACCACCTAGAGGTCTTGGAATTTCCCCTGGGGAGGTGGAGGTTGGCTGTAGCTCACCATGTGACACATTAGACTAGTTAGACTTAACAGATATCTACAGGAAATTCCATCAAAAAATAGTCAGAATACACATTTTTTCAAGTGCATATGGAACCTTCTCCATGATAGATCACATGCTAGAATAGAAGGCAGTCTCAACAAATTTATAATGATAAAAATTGCATCTTTTCTAACCACAATGGTATGAAACTAGAATCAATTACAGCAAGAAATGAATAAAACACAAATACATAGAGATTAAACATATAGATCAATGGAACAGAATAGTAAGCCTAGACATAAACACACACACACTTCCGTGACAAAGGAGACAAAAATATCCAATGGGAAAAAGACAGTCTGTTCAATAACAGTTTGGGGAGAACTGGACAACTACATGTAAAAAACTGAAATTAGAACATATTCTCATACCATATACAAAAAATAAACTCAAAATGCATTAAAGACCTAAATGTAAAACTGGAATCCATAAAACTCCTAGAAGAAAACACAGGCAGTACACTCTTTGACGTAATATTTTTTTGATCTATCTCCACAGGCAAGGGAAACAAAAGCAAAAATAAACAAGTGGGACTTAATTAAACTGAAAAGATCTTGCACCTGGAAGGAAACTACTAACAAAACAAAATGACAACTTACTGAATGGGAGAAGATATTTGCAAATGATATGTCTGATAAGGAATTAATAGCCAAACTATATGAAGCACTCATACATTTCAATATAAAAAAAACCTGATTAAAAACAGGACACATTCAGGACAGAATAGCTGAATAGACATTTTTCTAAAGAAGACATACAGATGGCCAACAGGCACATGAAAATAAGCTCAATATCACTAATCATCAGGTAAAAGCAAATCAAAACCACAATTACATATTACCTCACACCTGTCAGAATAGCTATTGTCAAAAAGACAACAAATAATAAATGTTGGTGAGGATGTGGAAAAAAGGGAGCCATAGTGTACTGTTGGTGGGAATGTAAATTGGTACAGTCACTATGGAAAAAAGTATGGAGGATCCTCAAAAAATTACAAATACAGCTACCATATGATCGGCAATTCCACACCAGGATATGTATCTGAAGGAAACAATAACAGTAGTTCAGAAAGATATATGTACCCCAATATTCATAGCAGTATTATTTACAATAGCTAAGATATGGATGCAACCTAAATGTCCATTAACAGATGAATGTATAAAGAAGCTATGGTATGTATATATACATAATTACATATGTATACATATACACATATGTATATACACATATACAATGTAATATTACTCAGCCATAAAAAAGGTGAAATTTTGTCATTTGTGACAACATAGATGGACCTGGAGGGTATTATGCTTAGTGAAATTAGTCAGACAGAGAAAGACAAATACCGTTTATTTTCACTTGTATGGGGAATCAAAACAAATAAAACAAATAAATGAATATAACAAAACAGAAACAGACTCACAGATGCAGAGAAGAAACTAGTGGTCACCAGTAGGGAGAACAGTGGGGGGAATGGGCAAGATAGGGGAAGGGGATTAAGAGGTACAATCTACTAGGTGTAAAATAAATAAGATACAGAGATGTAATGTACAACACAGGGAATATAGCTGATATTTTATAATAGCTGTAAGTAGAGTATAATCAACAAAAATATTGAATCACACTTTTGTAAACCTGAAAAAGAATTTCTACCATTTGCAATAACATGGATCAACCTGGAGGACATTATGCAAAATGAAATAAGCCTGTCACAGAAGGATAAATACAGCATGACTCTAGTTACATGAGGTACCTAAAATATTTAAACTCATAGAAACAGAGAATAGCATGTTGGTTACCAGGGGCCAGGAGGAGGGGAAAATGGGCATTGTCATTCAACTGGTATTAAGTTTCAGTTATTTAAGATGAATTAGTTCTAGGGACCTGCTATATAACTTAGTGATATAGTCAATAGTACTGTGTATGAATATAACCTTTGTTATGATTGTTGATCTCATGTTAAGTATTCTTACTACACAAACACACACACACACACACACACACACACAAAACAAAGGGACACGGTAAACTTTTGGAGGTAATGGATATATCTTATTACCTTGACTGTCATAATGGATTAACAGGTGCATGCATATGTCCAAACTCATCAAGTTGCATAGATTAAATATGTACAGTTTTTTTAGTATATCAATTATACCTCAATAAACCAGTTTTTCAAGAAAAGAAAACCTTGCTTAAATACATGAAATTCAAATTACTGACCAGCAAAGATAAAGAGAAACTATTGAAATTAGCCAGAGAAAACTGACTCATTACATTCAGGATTTCATTGATTCAAATCCATCTGTCTTCTCATCAGAAAATATGGGAGTAAGAAGACTGAAACAGCATTTCTATAGTGGCCAAAAATTGTAAGAAAACCTACCACCCAAGAATTCTATATCGAACAATAATATCCTTTAAGAGAGAAGGGAAAATTCTTCTTCAACTGAAGGACAACTAAGAAAATTCACCACCAGCAGAATTTCAGTACAATGACTGCTATCTATATATGATTTTATGAGCATAGAGAAAAATAAGAGAATACATACTAGGTTGTGATTATGGTAACTGAAGAGAAAAGTAGGAGAAAATTAGAGGGGAGGAAGGATTCAAGAAAAAATATAAATTTAAAAAAGAGATACACTTAAACTCATATATTAAGTACTTTATATATGTCATGTACTGTCTAATTTCTTTATATGTATTAACTTATTTATTTTTGACAATTACTTTATGGCATACATACTATTATTATCCCCATTATACAGAGCATGAAACTGAAAAATAGAGAAATTTGGTAACTTAACCAAGGTCTCATAAATGGTAAATAATAAAGATAGGATATGAATCCAGGCTTTCTGACTTCAGAGCAAAATATGATTTAAATCACACCTGTAAATTTTCATAAAATTAAATGTATACATTTATATGTACATATATTTTAAATAAAAAAATAGCACAACTCTACCTTAACTGGCCTGGTGTACAACACAATAAATGAAATAAAGAATAACTTGAAAGTCATTTGAGAATATCAGGGATAAAGAAACAATTGTAAAAACTTTCAGAGAGGAAAAAATAAGCATGCCACTTATAAAAGAATCAAAATGACATCATATTTTTTGAGCAGCATCACTGGAAGCTATAAAGCTATGGAGAAATGTCTTCAAAATTATGAGAGAAAATTATTTTTCAATCTAAAAGTTTATATACAGAAAAATTAAATTAAGCAAAATTATGATATATGTTATATTCAAATGTGTAAGGGCTCAACATTTACCACCACTGCACCGTATCTTATGAAGCTCATGGAGGATGTGCTCCTGCAAAAAGAGGGAGTAAACCAAGACAGCAGAAAATATAGAATGGATGGAATTAGGACAAAGGTAAATAAATTGCCAGGATTACAATTGTGCAGTAGGCTTGAAGAGCAAATAGTCCAGACTACAGGAAAATGGAGGGATTTAGATGAAGTATTCTCAGAAAACAAAAATGGAAACAAATTTAAAAAGCAGGAATTAGTAATCAGATACTTTTGACTATGTGGAAAAGTGTATTGAGATGATATTGGAGGATGAGAGAAGAATAACAATAGATACAAAGAAAAAAAAACAAAAATTAAGGGGTTGATTATCAATCCCAGGAAAATAATGGGGTACATATAAACACAAGGAAAAACAAAAAGTTACACATAAAGAAACATAATTATTGTATACTCCTTGGCTCAGCTGTGAACAGCATTTACACAGTCAAAATGATATTATAAAAGATAGAATAAGGTGAAGTCAGTATTGGGGTGTTGTCAATTAATAGGGTATCATAGATAAAGTATAACATAATAAAGTATAAGAATATTTTTTGAAATATAGAGTTTTGAGTAAGAAAAAAAAAACTTAAATTATTGAAAGTGGTTACCTCTCAGGACTTGGGGGCATGGGTAAAGAAAGATATGGTTATTTCTTTTCACAAGACATTTATTACTTTTTAGGAATTATAATACATATGTAAATATTACTATAATAAAAATAAAATTTTAAAGTCTTAAAAGAAGAAAATTTTCCTGAAATAAAGACTTGATCCTGTAGATTAAACATAAAAACCATGTTGATAAAATATAATTAATATCAAAATATACCTTGATGGAGTTAGAAAATTTAAGGGTAAACAAAGAATTCTACAGGATCCATACTTTTAACAAAACTATATGCATGGATTCCGGTAATTTTAACAACATTTTTTTCAGATAATGAGTATAAGTAGAGGGGTTAGCCTTAGTAAAGAAGGAAGACAACTATTTTTTTCTTTTAAGAGAGAACATGGTAAAGGTTAGGTTAAAATCTAGGAGGAGTAGAGAAATAAACTGAAAGAGATTATGACTGACTTCCACTTGTTAACAGTGTGAGTCTTCATTTAAATTCTCTGAGTGTGACAAAGTGAGAGAGTGGCATGGATATATATACACTACCAAATATAAAATAGATAGCTAGTGGGAAGCAGCTGCATAGCACAGGGGGATCAGCTCAGTGCTTTGTGACCACCTAGAGGGTGGGATAGGGAGGGTGGGAGGGGGGTAGATGCAAGAGGGAAGAGATATGGGAACATATGTATATGTATAGCTGATTCACTTTGTTATAAAGCAGAAACTAACACACCATTGTAAAGCAATTATGCTCCAATAATGATGTTAAAAAAAATAAATAAATTCTCTGGATGCTATTTTCATTATCTGGACAAGAGGGATTGTAATGTTTGTCTTAAATATTTTAAGCAATGTGAGATGGGAAATAAATTGTTTAAATCATTGCATGTCCAAAGTATTTGAAACCCTAAAAAGTTTTTATATTATATATAAATATTTATTAAATGTTTATTACGTTGAACATCTTGACTTATTGCTAACAATAAATGCCATATGGCATTAAGTACAATGCACACATGCACACACAAAATCACAGGATTAGAAAACAAAAAACTTCAAGCTATTTTTGTAAGCTAACCTGCTGGTACCCAAAGTTGATAATAATACAAAGACTTACAGGTCAATCTTAGTTTAAAATTTTAATACAAAATTCGTAAATCAACATTGGCAGAAATAATCTAGACACACAGTAAACTCATGGATTAAGTTCTGATGTCACCTAATAAAGCAAAACTAAAAGATAATAAAATTACTCTAAAATTCTCTACATGGCTTTTAAAGTACATTGTATATGGATTTGTGTCTATAACTTTGTGCAGTAATATATGTTTATAAATGTTTAATATATACAGATTTTCCTCCAGCATTGGAATAATTTACTGCTTCTTTGGGTGAACAACAGATAAAGTCATTGGCTTGGTGTAAGAACCATGTCATATGATAAATACTTTAAACATTAGAGTCACACTTAGCATGTTGAGAGGTTGTCACTCAAGAAAAGTAAAGGGGAGTGAAGTAAGTCAGAAAGAGAAAGACAAATACTTATGGTAACACATATATATGGAATTTAAGAAAAAAAAATGTCATGAAGAACCTAGGGGTAAGACAGGAATAAAGACACAGACCTACTAGAGAATGGACTTGAGGATATGGGGAGGGGGAAGGGTAAGCTGTGACGAAGTGAGAGAGAGGCGTGGACATATATACACTACCAAACGTAAGGTAGATAGCTAGTGGGAAGCAG
>NW_020838036.1:5175194-5208830 GCF_003676395.1 Aethalodelphis obliquidens | reverse complement strand
AAAGAAAGAAAGAAAGAAAGAAAGAAAGAAAGAAAGAAAGAAAGAAAGAAAGAAAGAAAGAAAGAAAGAAAGAAAGAAAGAAAGAAAGGAAGGAAGGAAGAAAGAAAAAGAAAGAAAAGTACAGGGGAATTGGAATCTAATGAAGGAAGAGAAAATTAATGTTTCTTATCCCATGCTCATTCTTGACCACGTTCTTATGTAAACGGTAAGTGGAATCACCTGCAATGTCTAAAATAATATTTTATCTTTTCTCTCTTTTTTCTCTTTATCTCTTAGGCTTTCTCTGTCTCTTTTCATCAACGTCTCTCTCTGCATATAGTTGAAGTTATGTAAGTTAAATGCAGTCATGAAATATCCTTATTGCACTTCATAAGAATACAACATCACTGCCTAGTGTAATTTATTCTAGGAATGCAAGGGTAGGTCAATATTTTAAAATCTATTAATATATTGAATATGGTGAATATATCTATTGACCATGATATTGTCATAGATTATTAAAAGGTAGGTTAAAATATATGACAGAAAGCTGCATAACAAAATCAAATTTCCATTCCTGATCTTAAAAATTGATAATAAAATTGCCAACAGATGTGATGGATCTATATGAGTAATATTTAAAATTCTATTTAGAGTCAGAGTAAAAAGAGCCTTGACAAAATGGAAGGACATTGCATCCTTGAATAGAAAGCAAAGGAGTTTCATTCTTTTTTTGTTTGCTTATATTTTATTTATGTATTTTTTTAGCTTTATTAAGATATATTTAACATATAATATTGCTTTTTTGTTTGCTTATTTTGTTTGCTTATATTTTGTTTGCTTATATTTTATTTATGTTTTTTTTAGCTTTATTATGATATATTTAACA
Source organism: Aethalodelphis obliquidens (assembly GCF_003676395.1). Classification (NCBI taxonomy): domain Eukaryota; kingdom Metazoa; phylum Chordata; class Mammalia; order Artiodactyla; family Delphinidae; genus Aethalodelphis; species Aethalodelphis obliquidens. Next base: position 5,207,962 of record NW_020838036.1, on the reverse strand, counting down.
TATAATATTGCATAAGATTAAGGTTAACAATGTGACAATTTGATATACGGAGATGCATTTGCTAAATGTCATAAACTATAAATTTTTCAATAAATTCAATAGATCAAGGAAAATACCAATAATTTTAGGGACAAGGGGGAATTTGAGAAATCCATACTAAATTTCATCCGGAAAAAAATACACATGCAATGCAGGAAAATTCCAGGGAAAAAAAAGAATAAGTAATTTAGGCTAACCTGCCCAGATAATTAAAACAGTCTAGTAGTGTCCCATGAATAAATAGATCAACGGGACAGAATGAAGAATCTAGAAATACACCCAAATAAATATAAAATTTATAATATGATACAAGGTACATTTCAAATCAGTAGAGAAAATAGATTAAAAAATAAATGGAGTTAGGTAAACAGGCCAGCCATTTGGGTGAAAAAGTTAAACTTTTACTAGACTATTTACATCAAAATAAGGAACAGATGGATCAAAACTATAAGAAAATAATCAGACCATAGCAGTGTTAGAAGAAACACTGAGTGCTTTTTAAAAAATGGTCTGGTAGTTAGGGAAAGGTAACCAAAGTGCAACAGAAGACAGACTCATTATTGAAACAGATAAATATAACTACTTAAAATGTTGAACATTCCATAGGAAAGTAATCATAAACAAAATCAAAAGGCAAATGAGAAACTGTGATAGTACAATATATTTGAAAAAGTCTAATTTTTCTCATATACCAAAGAGATGAAAAATTTTTAAAAAGAACTATAAATCAATAGGAAAAAAGATGAAACAATAGAAAAATGAGCAAAGGTATATCAAAGAATTAAAAATAATCTGTCCAATCAACATATAAAGATGCTTAACTTCTCTCATTTAAAGAAATACAAATAAAAATAACAGTATAACACCATTTTGCTCACAGCAGTAGGCAGAACTAAGATGGCTGAGCAGAGACTCGTGACGAAAACTCAGTTTCCTGCATCTGCTAAATCTCTAAAAGACCAACTGGAAAAAGGAAATAATAGACAAACCCAAACTGCGGGACAGTCTACAAAATAATTACTCTGCATGTTCATAAAAGCTGTTGAGAGAGGGCAAACAGAAGAAACAAGAAGAACTACAATCCTGCAGCCTGTGGAACAAAACCCACATTCACAGAAAGATAGACAAGATGAAAAGGCAGAGGGCTATGTACCAGATGAAGGAACAAGATAAAACATCAGAAAAACAACTAAATGAAGTGGAGATAGGCAACCTTCCAGAAAAAGAATTCAGAATGATAGTGAACATGATCCAGGACCTCGGAAAAAGAATGCAGGCAAAGATTGAGAAGATGAAAGAAATGTTTAACAAAGACCTAGAAGAATTAAAGAACAAAGAAACAGAGATGAACAATATAATAACTGTAATGAAAACTACACTAGAAGGAATCAATAGCAGAATAACTGAGGCAGAAGAACAGATAAGTGACCTGAAAGACAGAATGGTGGAATTCACTACTGTGGAACAGAATAAAGAAAAAAGAATGAAAAGAAATGAAGACAGCTTAAGAGACTCTGGGACAACATTATACACAAGAACATTCACATTATAGGGGTCCCAGGAGGAGAAGAGAGAGAGAAAGGACGAGAGAAAATATCTGAAGAGATTATAGTTGAAAACATCCCAAATATGGGAAAGGAAATAGCCACCCAAGTCCAGGAGGCACAGAGCGTCCCATACAGGACCCAAGGAGAAACACACCGAAACACATAGTAATCAAATTGGCAAAAATTAAAGACAAAGAAAAATTACTGAAAGCAGCAAGAGGAAAAAGACAAATAACATAGAAGGGAACTCCCATAAGGTTAACAGCTGATTTCTCAGCAGAAACTCTACATGCCAGAAGGGACTGGAATGATATACTTAAAGTGATGAAAAGGAAGAACCTAAAACCAAGTTTACTCTATGTGGCAAGGATCTCATTCAGATTTGATGGAAAAATCAAAAGCTTTACAGACAAGCAAAAGCTAAGAGAATTCAGCACCACCAAACCAGCTCTACAGCAATTGCTAAAGGAACTTCTCTAAGTGGGAAACACATGAGAAGAAAACTACCTACGAAAACAAATGCAAAACAATTTAAAAAATGGTAATAGGAACATACATACTGATAATTACCTTAAATGTGAATGGATTAAATGCTCCAACCAAAAGACACAGGCTTGATGAATGGATATAAATATAAGACCCATATACATGCTGTCTACAAGAGACCCACTTCAGACCTAGGGACACATTCAGACTGAAAATGAGGGGATGGAAAAAGATATTCCATGCAAATGGAAATCAAAAGAAAGCTGGAGTAGTAATACTCATATCAGATAAGATAGACTTTAAATAAAGAATGTTACAAGAGACAAGGAAGGACACTACACAATGATCAAGGGATCAATCCAAGAAGAAGATATAACAATTATAAATATATATGCACCCAACATAGAAGCACCTCAATACATAAGGCAACTGCTAACAGTTATAAAAGAGGAAGTCGACAGTAACACAATAATAGTGGGGGACTTTAACACCTCACTTACACCAATGGACAGATCATCCAAAATGAAAATAAATAAGAAAACAGAAGCTTTAAATGACACAATAGACTAGATAGATTTAACTGATATTTATAGGACATGCCATCCAAAAACAGCAGATTATACTTTCTTCTCAAGTGTACATGGAACATTCTCCAGGATAGATCACATTTGGGCCACAAATCAAGCCTCAGTAAATTTAAGAAAATTGAAATCATATCAGGCTTCTTTTCTGACCACAACACTATGAGATTAGAAATGAATTACAGGGAAAAAAACGTAAAAAATACAAACACGTGGAGGCTAACCAATACGTTACTAAACAACCAAGAGATCACTGAGGAAATCAAAGAGGAAATCAAAAAATACCTAGAGACAAATGACAATGAAAACACGACAATCCAAAACCTATGGGATGCAGCAAAAGCAGTTCTAAGAGGGAAGATTATAGCTATACAAGTCTACCTCAAGAAACAAGAAAAATCTCAAATAAACAATCTCACCTTACACCTAAAGGAACTAGAGAAAGAATAACAAACAAAACCCAAAGTTAGCAGAAGGAAAGAAATCATAAAGATCAGATCAGGAATAAATGAAAAAGAAATGAAGGAAATGATAGCTAAGATCAATAAAACTAAAAGCTGGTTCTTTGAGAAGATAAACAAAATTGACAAACCATTAGCCAGACTCACCAAGAAAATAGGGAGAGGACTCGAATCAATAAAATTAGAAATGAAAAAGGAGAAGTTACAACAGACACTGCAGAAATACAAAGCATCCAAAGAGATTACTACAGGCAATTCTATGCCAATAAAATGGACAACCTGGAAGAAATGGACAAATTCTTAGAAAGGTATAACCTTCCAAGACTGAGCTAGGAAGAAAGAGGAAATATGAACAGACCAATCACAAGTACTGAAAGTGAAACTTTCAAGATTAAAAATCTTCCAACAAACAAAAGTCCAGGACCCGATGGCTTCACAGGTGAATGCTATCAAACATTTAGAGAAGAGCTAACACCCATCTTTCTCAAACTTCCAAAAAATTGCATAAGAAGGAACACTTCCAACTCACTCTATGAGGCCACCATCACCCTGATACCAAAACCAGACAAAGACGCTACAAAAAAAGAAAATTACAGATCAATATCACTGATGAATATAGATGCAAAAATCCTCAGCAAAACACTAGCAAGCAGAATCCAACAACACATTAAAAGGATCATACACCATGATCAAGTGGGATTTATCGTGGGAATGCATGGATTCTTCAATATAAGCAAACCAATCAATGTGATACAGCATATTAAAAAATTGAAGAATAAAAACCATATGATCATTTTAATAGATGTAGAAAAAGCTTTTGACAAAATTCTACACCATTTATGATAAAGCTCTCCAGAAAGTTGGCATAGAGTGAACCCATATCCACATAATAAAGGCCATATATGACAAACCCACAGTAAACATCATTCTCAATGGTGAAAATCTGAAAGCATTTCCTCTAAGATCAAGAACAAGACAAGGATGTTCACTCTCACCACTATTATTCAACATAGATTTGGAAGTCCTAGCCACGTAATCAGTGAAGAAAAGGAAATAAAAGGAATCCAAATTGGAAAAGAAGAAGTAAAACTGCCACTGTTTGCAGATGACATGATACTATACGTAGAGAATCCTAAAGATGCCACCAGAAAACTACTGGAGGTAATCAATGAATTTGGTAAAGTAGCAGGATACAAAATTAATACACAGAAAGCTCTTGCATTCTTATACACTAATGATGAAAAATCTGAAAAAGAAATTAAGGAAACACTCCCAATTCAGCATTGCAACAAAAAGAATAAAATACCTAGGAATAAACCTACCTAGGGGGACAAAAGACCTGTATGCAGAAAACTATAAGACACTGATGAAAGAAATTAAAGTTGATACCAACAGATGGAGAGATATACCATGTTCTTGCATTGGAAGAATCAATATTGTAAAAATGACTATACTACCCAAAGCAATCTAGAAATTCAATGCAATCCATATCAAATTACCAATGGCAAATTTATGGAACTAGAACAAAATATCTTAAAATTTGTATGGAGACACAAAAGACCCCGAATTGCCAAAGCAGTCTTGAGGGAGAAAAACGAAGCTGGGGGAATCAGACTCCCTGACTTCAGACTATACTATTAAGCTACAGTAATCAAGGCAATATGGTAGTGGCACAAAAACAGAAACATAGATCAATGGAATAGGATAGAAAGCCCAGAGATAAACCCACACACCTATGGTCAACTAATCTATGACAAACGAGGCAAGGATTTACAATGAAGAAAAGACAGTCACTTCAATAATGGTGCTAGGAAAACTGTACAGCTACATGTAAAAGAATGAAATTAGAACACTCCCTAACACCATACACAAAAATAAACTCAAAATGGATTAGAAACCTAAATGTAAGACCAGACACTATACAACTCTTATAGGAAAACATAGGAAGAACACTCTTTAACATAAATCAAAGCAAGATCTTTTTTGATCCACCTTCTAGAGTAATGGAAATAAAAAAATAAATAAACAAATGGGACCTAAGGAAACTTCAAAGCTTTTGCTCAGGAAAGGAAACCATAAACAAGACAAAAAGACAACCCTCAGAATAGGAGAAATTATTTGCAAATGAATCAATGGACAAAGGATTAATCTCCAAAATATATAGACAGCTCATGCAGGTCAATATTAAAAAAAGAAACAACCCAATCCAAAAATAGAAAGAAGACCTAAATAGACATTTCTCCAAAGAAGACATACAGATGGCCAAGAAGCACATGAGAAGCTGCTCAACATCACTAATTATTAGAGAAATGCAAATCAAAACTACAATGAGGTATCACCTCACACCAGTTAGAATGGGCATCATTAGAAAATCTAGAAACAACAAATTCTGGAGCAGGTGTGGAGAAAAGGGAACCCTCTTGCAGTGTTGTTGGGAATGCAAATTGATACAGCCAGTATGGAGAACAGTAAGGATGTTCCTTAAAATACTAAAAATAGAACTACCATATGACCCAGCAATCCCACTCCTGGGCATATACCCAGATAAAACCATAATTCAAAAAGACACATGCACTCCAGTGTTCATTGCAGCACTATTTACAATAGCCAGGTCATGGAAACAACCTAAATGCCCATCAACAGATGAATGGATAAAGAAGATGTAGTACATAGATACAATGGATTATTACTCAGCCATAAAAAGGAATGAAATTGGGTCATTTGTTGAGACATGGATGCATCTAGAGACTCTCATACAGTGTGAAGTAAGTCAGAAAGAGAAAAACAAATATCGTATATTAACGCATATATGTGGCACCTAGAGAAATGGTACAGATGAACTGGTTTGCAGGGCAGAAATTGAGACACAGATGTAGAGAACAATCATATGGACACCATGTGGGGAAGCGGCGGGGTGGTGGGAGTGGTGGTGTGATGAATTGGGCCATTGGGATTGACATGTATACACTGATGTGTATAAAATTGATGACTAATAAGAACATGCTGTATAAAAAAATAAATAAAATTAAATTTTAAAAAAAGCCTTTGAGGTCATGAAAGAGATTAAAGAAGACTAAAGAGACGTGATAGCTGAATGTGGTACCTGGTCCTAACTAGAGCAGAGATACATCTTTTAAAATATTTTAAAATTAAAGACTTTTGCTACAAAGGAAATTATTAGGATGTTTGTTAAAATATGAATAAGGTTGGTAGGGTAGATAACAGTATCGTATCAATGTTAATTTTGATAATTTTACTATGGTTATGTAAGAAGGATATTCTTTTTTTTAAGAAACAAAGTTTTTTGGGGTTAAAGAAAACCCCACCATTTTAAACCATCAGATTGGCAAATGTTAAAATGTTTGATGATATTCAGAGCTGGCTTACTGTGTACACCATTCAGCAAAAATTTTATGTGTATACCTTTTGAAGCAGAAATTACACTACTAAAATTTTAGCTATGCATATACTCACAGATGTACTCACTGGTACATATGCAGAAATGTCTATTGCAGCATTAATACTAGCAAAAAAGTAGAATGACTTAACTATTATTAAAGGAGGGATGAGTTAAATAATTGTGGTATATTTGCATTGTGGAATATGAGGGACATATTAAAAAGTATAAGGTACATCTCTATGTGCTGCTATGAGAAAATATGGAAGATTTATTTTTATGGGAAAACAAGCAAAGTACAGAACAGAATATAGACCATGATTTCCTTTTAATTCTTGTGAAAAAAAATGATTGTGGAAGGCAAACTCTAAGGTTGCCACCATGATCTCTGCCTCCTTGTAATTACACCTTTGTATAATCCCCTCCCCCTTGAGTGTGGGCAGGACCTGTAACTTATCTCTAATCAATAGAATATGGCATGATAGGTGATTACTTATGCATTATTACGTCAGATTGCAAGGCTTATGTTGTGAGAAGATGCTCTCTCCTTTGCTGCTTTTGAGGAAGCAAGAAGCCATGCTAGGAAGATCTATACTGTGGACTGAATGTTTCTGTACCCCCAGAATGCATATGTTGAAATTCTAACCTCCAAGGTGATGGTACTTGGAGGTGGGACTTTGGGAGCTGCTTAGGTCATGAGGGCTATGCCTCATAAGGGATTTGGATTAGTGTTCTTTTAAAAGAGACCCCAGAGAGCTAGCTCACCCTTTCCACCATATGAGGACACAGAAAAAAGACACTGATTATGAACTGGGTGGTAGACTCTCACAAGACACTGAATATGCTGGTACCTTGATCTTGGATTTCCCAACCCCCAGAACTGTAAGAAATAAATTTCAGTTGTTTAGAAACCACCCAATCTATTTTAATTTTATTATGGTAGCCCAAATGGACTAAGACTGTCCATGTGACAAGAAATTGAGGGCAGCCTCTGTCTGACAGCTCACATAGAAAATGCTGCCAACAACTACATGAGCTTGGAAGGAAATCCTTCCCCAGTCAAGTCTTAGATAAAACCATAGCGCCAACTGACACCTTGATTGCAGCTTTGTGAATCCTTAAAGCAGAGGACTCAGCCAGGCCATGTGCAGACTCCTGTCTCAGCAAAACTGTGAGATAATAAGTGTATGTTGTTTTAAGCCTCTAAGTTTTTGATAATATTGCTATGCAGCAATAGCTAAGTTAATAATACGTATGTATGTTTATATATTTAGCCATAGAACATTTATCAAAGGATACATAATAAGGTTTTCTACCTATGAAAAGTGGAAATAGGGGGATCAGGGGTAGGAGAAAGTGTTTTACTTTTTGCTTTACATACTTTCCTAATATTTGAAAATAGTAATCATGGGACTGTATTAGTTTTATTTAAAAAAATAGAAACAAGGCCAAAGAATGTCTGAGGAAACCTGAATTTTTTACAATTAGAAGATACCTTATTGGGTCAATGATTACCCTCTTTACCCCATCTTTCATTTTATGGATGAAGAATTTGAGTCCAAAGCAAGTGAAATGACTTATTATTTATACATTATATACTTCCTCAAAAGCTTTGTGCAGCTTATAATAAAATAGACAGACATAATAGGACAATTAGAAAAGAGCAACAGCTATGTAAAGGAGGGGAGAATGTAGTGGAAATCAAGAAAAAGCTAAAAGGTAGTTATAAAAACTGAGCATAAACCTTAGCTTTCACTTTCTAAGGAGACAAATCAAAAGAAAAAATATACTGTTATGTAGTTTTTATTATCTGATAAAGAAATACATCCCAGTGAGACAAATGAAGTAGCATTCTTCATAATACCAAAATCGAATAAATCTGTAAACCCTTACAGACAGAGCATCTGTACCTAGCGAAACACAACAGATAAGAACATAGAATTTGGTGTTGGCAGAGACAGACTCAAATTCCAGCAACATCACTTACTTAGTGTCCTCTTTATGTCTGAGTTTCCTTATTTGTAATCATCAAGATAATACCTCTTTCATAGGTTATTTTTGAGGATTAAATAAGGTAATATAGATAATATGGGATTGTGTATGTTTGTCTTTAAAATAGAAGACTTTCTAAACATAAAAAAATATTTTTCATATGGACATTTGTCATATTGATCTTCAGTAAAAGTCAAGGACATGATATTAAAGTAATTTCTGTGAGAGAATTTCAAGTAATAATGAAGCTCACAGTCACATAGCCAAAATGTGACAGAGCCTGGACAAAAATCCAGGACTCTCGGTTTCCAGTTCAGTGCTTCTTTCACCGTGCTTCTTGCTGCTACTTGAAGACATCAGAATTTGACTTGACTGGATATTGGAAATTTCTTTGCCTGCAATGGTTTTCTCCAGCCCATCCATTTGTTTCTGACTATTCCTAGTTGTACAACAAGCAAAGAGGATGTTATAATTGTTTATTGTTTTAACTGTATTGAGATCTGACTAGAGAAGGAATTTCCACTTACTTTACACAGTTTTTATTAGCTGTTTTCCTCTCTGCAGGTCTGTGTCTGCCACATGTTACACTGTTTTCTTTTGTGTTACATAAACTGGCCCCCAAACCTGTAATTTGATGCTGCCTTAACTGCCCCCCATAGGCAGTGTCAGGAGGGCACTCTTCTGGCATGTGCCTTCCCTCCTCCACACATTTGTCAAACTGTCGCTTAACTTTTCAGACAATTAATTTGTTAGCAGATTTTCAACAGGCCTTATAGGGGCATAACATCCCTGATGGGCCTACACATTTCCAGGAAGATTTCCAATTTAAGGACCTTTCCACCTGGAGCCACTGGAAAGTGACAAATTTTTGCTCTTACTGCTGGTGTGGGGGTGTGTATGTGCAGAAAACAGATCTCTGTATTCGAGGCCAAGAAGTTTAATAGCCCAAAGCAGTTTGTACAGAGATAGCATCTATAATCAGATGATTCTTCAAGACACCTGAAGATATTTAGGCAGGCTATTTATTATTTGGTGGATTCCAAGGAAAGTTTCAGTGGAGAAGGATTAGGGATTTGGGGGGCAGTAAGCATAAGAAGTGAAGTTAATAGAATGGAACAACATTAGCAGCATGACCTAATTAAAACACATGCCTGACTCACAACTTGAATGTTTTAGTGCAATCTATTTTCAATTACCAGCGTGGGCAGTAGGACAACTTTAAATGATAAACAGGCAAAAAAAAAAACCCTGAATATTTAAAAATAGGACTTATACTGGATCGGATCTTGGAGTTACTGAAGAGATTTGTATGAAGGAGTTCTGTTCCAACTTAAATCTTCTTTGTAGTAAGATATTCAGTTCATTTAATACATATTTTAAAACATTTAAGGAAAAAACAGAGTTGTCTATAGCTTTGGTTCTCAGGCATATGTATCTACCAGAATTTTCTAAAAGGCATGTTAAAACCCAAATTATGGGCCTCAACTCCAGAATATCTAATTCAGTATGCCTGGGTTGAGATATGGGAGTCTGCATTTCTAACAAGCTCTCAGTTGATTTTGTTTCTGCTGGCCTCGGGACCATACCTTAAGAAAAACCTCTGTAAAGGAAACAGAAGAGACAATACCTATGCCCCTGAGATTAGTCAGTTATATAGTTTAACTCCAATTTTGAAGGGAATTAATATTTTTTGAGCATTTCTAGTGTGCCAACACTGTATTGAATCCTTTGTTATCTCATTTTATGTATTTTAATTTACCTCTAAGCTTCTAGACAGCTAAGTGGAACATGGAAATATATTGGGCTAAATTTTAGTTTAAAAATCTTTGTGCAGAGATTTAATTTTTTTTCTTTGAAACTAGCACCAAATGTTCCCTGGGAGGGAAAGACTAATCCAAAGCAGAATTCTGAAGTTTGGAAAATTAGTCTTTGTTATAACCTCACCTCCCAACTTACACCTACATCCCATACACTTTCCTGCTCCAGGAGTATTCTTAAAAAAATCCTTGCTCCCAAAAAGCTATCAACTGCTTCACAATAAGCTATTAAATGATGAACTTTAATTTATTGATAATGTTCAATAGGTGACTATGCTAATATCAATGTTAGGTTATACTAATATGGCTATTAAAATGGCTAAAATAAGCCTACTTTTTAGGAAAAAAGACATTTAGGGAAGAAGAAACTGTTGAATGGGTCATGTTGATCAAAGATAAATCTATCATGCTAGAGGAGGAAAAGTTATCAAAACAAGACTGCAGAAATGAAGTTAAGCTAGTAAATTTAGAAGAGTATGCAAATCCATGAGATATTATAGATAAAAAAATAAAACTAGGTAGAAGCCAAGAGAACTGTGGAATATTTTGCATTATTTTAATCACAATAGTAAGGGAAGACAAGAAAACAGTTGGGAGTTGGACTAGATGAAATTTCCAGTAAAGACAAAATTGATCAGGAACCATTCCTGAGTACCCTGATGCTAAGACTCAGTTTATGATTATAGTCATACATTGGAAAAACATATGCAAATGAAGTCAACAGTAATTAGGAATGAAGCCACATATAACTGAGATCTTGGGAGCAAGTCTGGTAAGAAGTATGATAGGAGTCTGTACCATAGACAAAAGATGGAGTCTTTACAGAAATGATGTGGTTAATATGAAAGGGTTAAATTGAGCCCACAGTCTTGAGAACTTCCAGGTATGGTGATTAAAAGTTTTTCTCACTGACTTTTGCCAAATTTAACATACCTTAAAAATTATATGGGTACATATTTTTGCCTGGAAAGAATTTTGAAATGGAAAATAGCAGAGACACATTGTCTTGTTGATTTGTAGAAGCTCTTTTGGGACCACAGCAACTTGGACAGCTGTTTCTCCCTGTACTTTCTGTGGGCCAGGAGAATTGGCCTTACTCACATGGAGTAGTGGAAGAACAAGGGATGAAAGGGACAGCCTGCATACTTGAAGTATGTCTTACCCTGAGGGTATTTTTACTTTATTGAAGAAATCTGAAACACTGACAAACTTCCTAGAATCCCCCAAAATGAATGCTGGTATTTCAGACACCACAACAGGGCACACAAATGATTCCTCCCAATGTATACAAGAGGGCAAGAGGTTAAAATTCTGCTCCTCAGACTCTTTTTCCCCCTAGTTTTGCATTTATTTATTGATTATGTCATTGGTTTCTTTTCACCTCTCCCTTCACTTTTTCAGGAATGTAGAGACTATGTATATCCCAAGTGGCTAGTACTTTTCTTAGCCCATAGCAGGTTTTCAATAAATATCTGTTGGTAGGATGAATAAATTAACAAATAGAATAGAAAAAGCATCTTAAACCTGTAGCCATTGGCTAAGTCTTTTCTTTGAGATCTGGTTCCCATGTTCTTTAGTCTGGATATGGTTAAGTTAGTTTGTTTGATTTTAAACGTACTGCATTTAGTAGAAGGAAGGAAATAACAAAGATCAGAATGGAAATAAATAAAACAGAGTCCAGAAAAACAATAGAAAAATCAACAAATTAAGAGCTGTATTTTTTTTAAAAGTTGGTAAACCTTTAGCTAGAGTATGAAAAAGAGAGAGAAGACTAAAATAAGTGAAATTAGAAATGAAAGAGGAGACATTATAACTGGTACCACAGAAATGCATAGAATCATAAGAGAATACTATAAATAATTATATGCCAACACATTAGATAACCTAGAAGAAATGCATAAATTCCTGGAAACATACAACTTGCAAGGCTCGATCATGAAAAATAGAAAATATAAACAGGCAAATAATTAGTAAGGAGATTGAATCAGTAATCAAAAACCTCACCATGCAGAAAAAAACCTCAGGTGGTTTTTTACCAAACTTTTACCAAATTTTAAAGAAAAATTAACCCCCAATCCTCTAAAAAAATTCCAAAAAAATTGAAGAGGAGGGAATGCTCTAAAACTCATTTTATGAGGCCAGCATTACCCTTTCAGCAAAACTAGATGAAGACCATACAAGTAAAGAAAACTAGAGGCCTATAACTCTGATGAACATAGATACAAAAATTCTTAATGAAATATTAGGAAACTGAATTCAATAGCACAATAAAAGGATCACACACCATGAAGAAGTGGGATTTTATCTCTGGGATACAAGGATGGTTTAACATACACAAATCAGTAAATGTGATCTGCTACATTAATAAAATGAAAGACAAAAGTCACATGGTCATTTCAATACATGCATAAAAACATTTGACAAAACATAACATCCTTTCATGATGAAAAACTCAACATAGCAAAGGCCATATATGACTAAACCACAGCTAATATCATACTCAACCATGAAAATTTGGAAGCTTTATCTTTAAAAAGAGGAACAAAACAAGAGTGTCCACTTAAACAACTTTTATTCAACATAGTAGTGGAAGTCCTAGCTAAAGAAATCAAGAAAGAAAAAGAAATAAAGGCATCCAAATTGGAAAGGAAGAAGCAAAATTGTTTCTCTTCACAGATGATATGATCTTACATAGAGAAAATCCTAAAGATTCCACCAAAAAAAGTTTTAGAACTAATTAATGAATTCGGTAAATTTGTAAGATATAATATCAGCATACAGAAGTTAGTTGTTTTTCTGTACAATAACAACAAAATAATTGAAAAAAGAAATAAAGATAGCAATCACATTCACAATAGCATAAAAAATTAAAATACTTAGGAATAAATTTATCCAAGGAGGTGAAATATCTATGTACTGAAAACTACAAGACTTTGGTGAAAGACATTGAAAAAGAAACAAATAAATAAAAATATATGCCATGTTCATGGATTAGAAGAATTAATATTGTTAAAATGCTCATACTGTCCAAAGTCATCTATATATTCAATGCCATTCCTATCAAAATTCCAGTGGAGCTTTTCACAGAAATAGGAAAAACAACCCTAAAATTTGTATGGATCCAAGAAAAGACCCAGAATAGCCAAAGAAATCCTGAGGAAGAAGAACAAAACTGGTGGTGTCACACTTCCTGATCTCAAACTATAGTAAAAAAAATAATCAAAGCACTATGGTACTGACACATAAACAGACACTTACATCAATGGAACAGAATCGAGAGGCCAGAAATAAATCCCTGCATATACAGTTAACTGATATTTGACAAGAGAGTCAAAAATACTCAATGTGGAAAGAAAAGTCTCTTCAATAAATGGTGTTGGGAAAAGTGGATAACCACAAGAAAGGAATGAATTGGATCTCATCTTGCACCATTCACAAAAATTAACTCAAAATGGATTAAAGATTTAATTATAAGACCTGAAATCTTAAAAGTCTTAGATAATGCATAGGTTAAAAAAAAACCTTGACATTTGTCTTAACAATGATTGTTTGGATATAACACCAAAAGTGCAAACAATAAAAGCAAAAATCAATAAGTGGGACTACATTGAACTAAAAATGATTCTGCACAGCAAAGGAAACCATCAACAAAATGAAATGGGCAACCTATGGAATGGGAGAAAATATTCTCAAACTATGTATCTGAAAAGAGGTTAATATCCAAAATATATAAGGAACTAATATAATTCAATAACAAAAACTCCCAACAATCCAATTGATAAGTGGACAGAAGACCTGAATAGACATTTCTCCAAAGAAGACATATGAATGGTTAACAGGTAAATGAAAAGATGCTCAACATCACTAATCATCAGGGAAATGCAAATTAAGACCACAAGGAGGTATCACTTCATACCTGTTAGAATGACTGTTGTCAAAAAGACAAGCGATAACAAGTATTGATGAGAATGTGGAAAAAAGAAACCCTTGTGCACTGTGGTGGGAATGTAAATTAGTTGACTTAGCCACTATAGAAAAGAGTATGGAGATTCCTCAAAAAATTAAAAGTAGAACTATCATAAGATCCATCAATACCACTTCTGAGCATATATCCAAAATAAATGAAAACAGGTTATCAAAAAGACATCTACACTCCCATGTTTATGGCAGCATTATTCACAATAGCCAAGCTATGGTAAAAACTGTAACATATCCACTGGATATGGAAAAAAAACATATCCATTGGTCAATGCATGAATGGATAAGGAAGATGTGATATCTATCTGTGATTATCTAACTATTTATCTATCTATCTATCTACCTACCTACCATGCATCTACGAGAGAAAAAAAAGAAGTCCTACCATTTGCAACAACATGGATGGACCTTGAGGGAATTATGCTAAGTGACATAAGACAGACAAAGACAATATCATTTATATGTAGACTCTAAAAAAACTGAACTCATAGAAACATAGAGTAGATTGGTGGCTACCAGGGGTTGGGGGATGGGGGAAATGGGGAGATGTTGATAAAAGTATACAAATTTGCAGTTTGAAGATGAATAAGTTTTGGAGATCTAATACATAGCATTGTGATTATAGTTAACAATACTGTATTATACACTTCAAAGTAGTTGCTATGGGACCAGATCTTAAATGCTATCTCAGTTAAAAAGAATAAATAGACAGTTGGTCAGCAGTTTCTGTGCAATCTGATTGGTTCTCCCACCATGGATTCATCCAGCACATCAAGCGGTAAGTTTACATCTGGGCTCTGTTGTTGCATCATCCAAATGCCTTGATGCCCTCCCAGGGTTTTTCACGAGGATATAAATGACCACCAAGATTGCAGGGACAGATTTTGCTGAGCTGTGTTTCAGTAATCAATTGGGCAAGAAGATTGAGAGTGGCTTGGGCATTTTATATTATTTTTCTTCTTGAAATTAAAATTGAAGTTGTTAGCCCTGTTGCCTGTTGTGTTGCCCAACAATGGCTTCTCTACCAAAAGTGCTAACATGTAGTTGTACAGAACGCTACGTACATTTGCAAGCGTTTCCAATTTAGTTGATAATATTTTCCAGTTGACCAAATTTGGGATTTTGAGTTGGTTTGGCTTGTTCTTTTTTGTTGTTGTTTATTTGATCTATTTTGTTTTGTTTTCCATTTGAACTGGTTAATTTCTTTTTTTTTTAACATCTTTATTGGGGTATAATTGCTTTACAATGGTGTGTTAGTTTCTGCTTTATAACAAAGTGAATCAGTCATACATAAACATATGTTCCCATATGTCTTCCCTCTTACATCTCCCACCCTCCCACCCTCCCTATCCCACCCCTCCAGGCTGTCACAAAGCACCGAGCCAATATCCCTGTGCCATGCGGCTGCTTCCCACCAGCTATCTACCTTACTACGTTTGTTAGTGTGTATATGTCCATGACTCTCTCTTGCCCTGTCACAGCTCACCCTTCCCCCTCCCCATAACCTCAAGTCCGTTCTCTAGGAGGTCTGTGTCTTTATTCCTGCCTTACCCCTAGGTTCTTCATGACATTTTTTGTCTTAAATTCCATATATATGTGTTAGCATACGGTATTTGTCTTTTTCTTTCTGACTTACTTCACTCTGTATGACAGACTCTAGGTCTATCCACCTCATTACAAATAGCTCAATTTTGTTTCTTTTTATGGCTGAGTAATATTCCATTGTATATATGTGCCACATCTTCTTTATCCATTCATCCGATGATGGGCACTGAGAAAACCAAAATTCAAAAAGAGTCATGTACCAAAATGTTCATTGCAGCTCTATTTACAATAGCCCAGAGATGGAAACAACCTAAGTGAACTGGTTAATTTCTATTGTGTCCATGGGGAAAATCAACATACAATTCATAATGAGAGTAGAAGAGAGTTTTATTTGAGCAAAACTGAAAACTAGAGCCTGGGAGACACAGATTCCAGAAGCACTTGAATTTTCTTCCACTGGACTACAAAGTGAGGGTGGGATAGCCTTATAAAGGCAAAATCTGCAATGTTACACTTAGTTCCATGAGTTCTTTCCAAAGAATTATCATCGGAGCTGGCAAGAAGTAAAGGTGCTGGTTAAGAAAGTATTAGTTGGAGGCTGAAATCCTTGACTTGAGTACTTCCAGGAGGAGGCCTTGAGACCACACATTTGCAGCTGGCAGCTGCTAGCAGATATTCCTTTGAGGAGGGCTGGTGTCCTATAGTTTGATACAATTCAGGAAATTCAAGTTACCTGGGATGCAGGGATGTGCCTGAAAGCACACCCACCCTGGCCATCCAGCTCTTTTTGAATGCATGAAACAAAGACACTTCTATTCCTTTCATCACAAAGACCAAACATCAAATATGACAGGGGTACATCACTTCAAGTTTTCAAAAGAGAAAGAATAGCACGTACACACAATGATTCAGTGTGACCTTGGTGTCTAGTAGGGAAACAATTTTAAAAAAGAATAAATAAAAATATACTACCTGAAGTCAAAACAAGTTAGAGGTCTAGCCAATGTGCTCATAGACCCAGTTACAAAGTTTGCACTATTTATGTAGTTTCAGAAAGCAACACCCAGAACAGTTAGAATAAACGATGTCCACTTAGTCTTCTTTCCTTTTCCCTTTCATGTGTATGTGCGTCAGAGCCTCAGTCACCCTAGGTGGAAGTTGTTTCAATCAGTCATATTTCAGAGCTAACTCTCCCATTGTACCTTTGAAATCTTGAATATTCATCCAGGGCCCCTGTAGACCTTGCTTGTTGATTGGATTACATAAGTTTCTTAAAGTGAATGGATTAATGTTCGAGATACTGTAACTAAAATTTCCTGGCTTTTAGTGGCTGCAGTGCTGCAAATGGTTGCAGGTCATTAGACAACAAGATCCATGTTCCCCCTGCCCCAGGCCATTTTACTTGGATCTACATAGTCTTTATATATTTTTCCTTAGGTTATAAGATATATTCCACTAAGCTCAATTCCCTTCCCTCTAAGTACCTTATGTTAATCAGGTCAAAAAGTAGGTTAACACTGCCTGCAGCATATAGAAGTACACGTTAATGTAATTGGTTCACTGGAACAACACCAGTGAAGGCTCCATGTGAATAGAGATCTTCTTTGCCTTAGTCAATGTTGCATCTCCAGCACCTAGGACAAGATTTAGCCTCTAGGAGATACTCAATAAACATTAGTCTAATGACTAAAAAATTCCCCAAATTTAAGATAATATTCTCCCTAAATATGAAAAATTATAAAGTATTGACAGTGTAATCAAAGCAACACTTCATAAATGGATGACTAAATTGTTTCATTTCTATCCAAATTTAAATCAAGGTGCTCAGTGTGTAATTTCAGGAATGTGTTAGCATGTCATTTGCTGTGCCTCAATCAACAGTATTATACTTTGTGGAAAGAGATAATGTGTTGACAAAAGAGATCTATGTTTGAAAGGAATTTAGGAAAGAATGAACCCAAAAAGGGACAATTTTTCAGTGTCTTTCCAGATCTGTCCAAGGAGAAAGGTGCCCTAACCAGATGACCCAGGTATTCAATTCCCTTCACTAGTGTCCTTGATTCTGGTCTACCTTAGAAATAATGAAGAATCAAACGTATAAATTTATATAGCCAAGTTCGAATGTATCCTTGACTTCCTTCTGCCATCACTATTTTTATTTTGCTACAAATATGGCAATTTCCTTTCACTCTTAACTCATCTTCTTAGTAGAAGGCACTAGTGTTTGGCTGGATCTGTTGCCCTCAGTAAGATTTGTTCCTTACTTAGAATCATGGAACTCTAGACACAGTTCTTCATAGAACATCTATAGTCCAGTAGAACTATATTTTCAACTACAACTCATAAAGTTAATTTAGTAGGTTATGATTAGTGGGACTTTTATGGAAGAGAATAGAACAGAAAATAATATTAACATGCATCTCATGCAGAAATGATAAAGTATTGTATCAGGACATTTCCATTTAAATTTAGATACATATATTCATATATGTGGACTGGATTGTAATGTAAAATATATTTCTTATTGTGAGCCATGGTCAAAAAGTTTCAAAACCCACTAATATAGTTGATTCTTCTCTTATTTACTGATAAAGAAACTGAGATTCAGTGGGAGGTAGTCTCTAGCCCAAGGTCACACAACTGATGAGCAAGAAATGAGATTAGGATTTATATCTGTTGGTTCCTTGCTTCCAGGACTTTTTCTTTTTTAACCACTATTTTGTACCGCTCATCTCAATATTTCTCTTGTATTTTGCTAGTGAAATGACCTATGTTTACAGACAAATTTCAAGAGAAAACCCACACATGAAGATCCTTCTTTACTGTGAATTTATGTTTTTTAGGAATAACATCTCATACCACCCTGTTCCACATCAAACTAAAATTGCATATGCACAGAGATTGTTAGTTAATAAGGCTAGAACATCCAAATAGCCTTGTTCATCTACATCAGCTTAAGAATGCTCTTTTATAGTCATATGAAGTACTCCTACATGATATTTTCTGTAACTGCATAATAAATTACCCCAAGATTGAGAAGCTTAAGACAAACATTTATTATGATGCAATTTCTGTAGGTCAGGAATCTAGAAGCAGCTTTACTGGATCATTCTGGCTCTGGGTCTCTCATGAGATTTCAAGCTCACTCATAGCTATTGTCAGAAGGCCTGATTTTCTTGCCATGCTAACTTCTCAATAAGGCTGATTACAACATTGTTTCATTCACAAATCAAGTGATACAAGAAAGAGAAAGGAAACCAGCAAGGAAGAGAGTGTCCCAAATGAAGAATTTTATAACCTGATCTTGGAAGTGACATACTATCACTTCTTTTTTTTTTTTTAAGATCCTTATTGGAAGATAATTGCTTTACAATGGTGTGTTAGTTTTGGCTTTTTAACAAAGTGAATCAGTTATACATATACATATATCCCCATTACTCTTCCCTCTTGCATCTCCCTCCCTGCCACCCTCCCTATCCCACCCCTCTAGGTGGTCACAAACCACCTAACTGATCTCCCTGTGCTATGCAGCTGCTTCCCATTAGCTATCTATTTTATGTTTGGTAGTACATATAGGTCCATGCCACTCTCTCACTTAGTCCCAGCTTACACTTACCCCTCCCGGTACCCTCAAGTCCATTCTCTAGTAGGTCTGTGTCTTTATTCTCGTCTTGCCCCTAGGTTCTTCATGACCTTTTTTTTTTTCTGTTTTTAGATTCCATATATATGTGTTAGCATACAGTATTTGTTTTTCTTTTTCTGACTTACTTCACTCTGTATGAAAGACGCTAGGTCCATCCACCTCACTACAAATAACTCAATTTCTTTTCTTTTTATGGCTGAGTAATATTCCATTGTATATATGTGCCATATCTTCCTTGTCTGTTGATGGACACTTAGGTTGCTTCCATGTCCTGGCTATTGTAAATAGAACTGCAGTGAACATTTTGGTACATGACTCTTTTTGAATTATGGTTTTCTCAGGGGATATGCCCAGTAGTGGTATTGCTGGGTCATATGGTAGTTCTACTTTTAGTTTTTAAAAGAACCTCCACACTATTCCCCATAGTGGCTGTATCAATTTACA
Source organism: Aethalodelphis obliquidens (assembly GCF_003676395.1). Classification (NCBI taxonomy): domain Eukaryota; kingdom Metazoa; phylum Chordata; class Mammalia; order Artiodactyla; family Delphinidae; genus Aethalodelphis; species Aethalodelphis obliquidens. The sequence continues at coordinate 5,188,032 of NW_020838036.1, read as the reverse complement.
TTCCCACCAACAGTGCAAGAGGGTTCCCTTTTCTCCACACCCTCTCCAGCATTTATTGTTTGTAGATTTTTTGATGATGGCCATTCTGACCAGTGTACAAAAGATCATGAGAGATTATTACAAGCAGCTCTATGCCAATAAAACGGACAACCTGGAAGAAATGGACAAATTCTTAGAAATGCACTACCTTCTGAGACTGAAGCAGGAAGATTTGGAAAATATGAACAGACCAATCACAAGCACTGAAACTGAAACTGTGATTAAAAATCTTCCAACAAACAAAAGCCCAGGACCAGATGGCTTCACTGGCAAATTCTATCAAACATTTAGAGAAGAGTTAACACCTATCCTTCTCAAATTCTTGCAAAATATAGCAGAGGGAAGAACACTCCCAAACTCATTCTACAAGGCCGCCATCACCCTGATACCAAAACAAGACAACGATACTACAAAAAAAGGAAATTACAGACCAATAACATTGATGAATATAGATGCAAAAATTCTCAACAAAATACTAGCAAAAACAGAATCCAACAACACATTAAAAGGATCATACACCATGATCAAGTGGGATTTATCCCAGGGATGCAAGGATTCTTTAATATATGCAAATCAATCAATTTGATACACCATATAAAAAAAATTGAAGAATAAAAACCATATGATCATCTCAATAGATGCAGAGAAAGCTTTCAACAAAATTCAACACCCATTTATGATAAAAACCCTTCAGAAAGTAGGCATAGAGGGAACTTTCCTCAACATAATAAAGGTCATATATGACAAACCCAGAGCCAACATCATCCTCAATGGTGAAAAACTGAAAGCATTTCCACTAAGGTCAGGAACAAGACAAGGTTGCCCACACTCACCACTCTTATCCAACATAGTTTTGGAAGTTGTAGCCACAGCAATAAGAGAAGAAAAGGAAATAAAAGGAATCCAAATCGGAAAAGAAGAAGTAAAGCTGTCACTGTTTGCAGATGACATGATTGTATACATAGAGAATCCTAAAGATGTTACGAGAAAACCACTAGAGCTAATCAATGAATTTGATAAAGTAGCAGGATGCACAGAAATCTCCTGCATTCCTATACACTAATGATGAAAAATCTGAAAGTAAAATTAAGGAAATACTCCCATTTACCATTGCAACAAAAATAATAAAATATCTAAGAATAAACCTACCTAAGGATACAAAAGACCTGTATGCAGAAAATTATAAGACACTGATGAAAGAAATTAAAGATGATACAAATAGATGGAGAGATATACCATGTTGTTGGATTGGAAGAATCAACACTGTGAAAATGACTACAACCCAAAGCAATCTACAGATTCAATGCAATCCCTATCAAACTACCATTGGCATTTTTCACAGAACTAGAACAAAAAATTCCACAATTTGTATGGAAACACAAAAGACCCCAAATAGCCAAAGCAATCTTGAGAAAGAAAAACGGAGCTGGAGGAATCAGGCTCCCTGACTTCAGACTATACTACAAAGCTACAGTAATCAAGACAGTATGGTACTGGCATACTGTCACTTCTGCTGTATGTTATTGGCTATATAGACTAACCTTGGTATAATGTGGAAGGAGACTACATAAGGGAATGTGGAGGTGGAGATTATTAGGAGCTCTCTTGGAGGCTGGCTACCATGATGACATGATTTTATTTTTCTAACTCTATAATGGTTGGGAGTTGATGGATAAAATTTATTATTTTATTACTCAGATAAAGAAAAAGTTTCAGAGAGGGTAAGTGACATATGTAATATTCCACAGCAAGATATCAGTAAATCCTTTTTGAATATATCATCCCTGAGGTGAAGAGACACATCTGGTTCTTCTTTGAAACTGCTGTAAAGATACTAACATAGCACTTTTTTACAAAACTATGTGCTTGATACACCCAGGGGCAATTTTCAAACATGGCCCCAAATTCTTGAATACTCCTTCCACTGAGAGATGGATCTATGTCCTCTCCCCTTGAGTCTGGGCAGGCTTGTGACTCATCAATCAACAGAGTATGGCAGAAGTGATACTGTGTGACTTTTGAGGCTGTCATAAAAGGCCATGAGTTTCTGCTTTACTAAATGGAAAATTCATGCTTGGAGCACAGAGCCATCAATTAAGAAGTTCAACTACCTCGAGCCTGCTTTGCTATGAGGAAGCCAAGCCAAGCGGAGAGGCCTCATCTAGGCAGTCATTTTGGCATTTCTAGTCGTTGAATTATCTAAGCCCAGGCTCTGTACATGTAAGTAAAGCAATGTCCAGATGATTCCAAATCCCAACTATTGAGTTGCTTCTACCTGGTCTTCCCAGCTAAGGCCCCAGACATTGTGGAGCAGAGATAAGGCAAGAAGCAATGTTTTCTTAGGCTCAAAGCAAAGCAAGGTTATGTGTAAAAGAATCAACATCTGGTCTAGACTGTGGAAGTGGAACCAGGGCCCTGTTTCCTTGGAACCAATAAAATTAAAATAGATGTGGAAAAATTATCTGAAGCTGGCACTTGGTTCATAAATTAGGGCTGATTCTCTGGTCAAAATGACTTAGATCCTCCAGGCAATAGTGGGATATTTCATTCTTATTCATACAATTTCTAACAGTGAAATTTCTGGTAGTCAATGATTTTAGAGAACAATGTTCCTCAGTAAGAAAACAGCAGTCATTCAAAGACGGAGTTGTTAGGACATTTTTTTAGCTGCAACATGAGTTTTGGGAAAATATTCTTTCCTGTTAACTTTGCAGCTAGCTTTATCTGTGTCTGTTATCCCAGCTCAACAAATGGCGGTGCAGATTTTTACAATTCAAGTTATTTTTTATTTTCTCAATAGTTATGAGAGAAAGGACGTTACAGTCCTTAGTGAGTTAAGGGAACAGGGTAGCAAGAAGCAATGGGTATCTTAGATGGAGCGGGGAACTGGAGGTGGAAACATGAAGTATCACTCAGGGAGATCAGGCATAGTGTAAAAAGACAAGAGTGAGGAAACAGGATACTGAAAGAAGGGGTGTGGGTAAAGAGGAGCCTGCATACCAAGAAAGGCTCTATAAGGGCAATGCTGAAACAGAGCTATGGCTACTAATGTGTTACTCAGATTTGTGGTGGGTGTGGGCCTTCATCATCTTTTTTCTTTTCCTTCCATAACTTATAACATTAAGGCTGCTTAAGTTTGACACTTCCACTCTTTGCTTTTCATAGACATTAAACTTTCTCTAGATCTTTGCTTTTTCCCTTCAACTGGTTCTTTATAAACATAATAATAAACAAAGATTTAGTCCTTTTGCTAGGATTTTTGAACTTTAAATTGTCACTTTGTATTTATACTGAGAATATGTAATTTTCTGCTACCTGGCTAATACTTTATGCCAAAGAACATAATGGATGTTCTGGGAATGAATAAAAGAAGATGAGAGTGCATAATTTGGTTCTTATAAGTTAATGTCTACCAGAGGGGAATGACAGTCAATGTAGAGCAACTCTTCCCCTAGATCCACTTGGAAAGGTGGTGAGAAACTCATTCATAGCTGACTTCTAAAATATTAAAGATAGAAGTCTGTATACTGGGGTTTTCATCTTAGTTTTAACCATAAGATTTTGGACAGGTCATTTAATCTCCCTAAGCCTCAGTTTGATAATCCCCAAATGGAGTATGATTTGTCTGACCTACCTCACAGTGCTGTTGTCTGTCTTAAACAAGATAATGCATGTAAAATACTCTAGAAAAGTGAAGGAGTATTTATAGACATCCTTTCCAATCATGGATACATATCCACTCTCCTCCAATTCAGAACAAACAGCATTCTAAATATGTGTGCGTGTGTGTGTGTGTGTGTGTGTGTGTGTGTGTGTGTGTGTGTATCCTAATTAATTTCCAGAGGAGTAAATTGAATAACTCATCTTTGTGACTTTATGCTGTATTTTCATTCAGACCATCTCTTTCAAGGGTCGAGTTGACTCCATTATGCTCATATCCATCCAGTTTTGGAGGCAGAACAGGTAATACTTGTCCCTTGGCATTGTGGATAGATGGAAACATTCTCTTTGAAACTCATCTCTGCTCTATCTTAAGTGAAATAGCAAAAGGGAACAAATGTCTCCTATGTAGGTTAATGATCTCCCATGAGTAACTCCAAACACACACCATCTGGAAGCAAGCCAAATAGGCATGTGGTAGCCTGTGTCTGCCATCCCAGGGGAGAGCACTCTTGTTGGGGTATGATTTCCAGCCTGAAATGTGACACCCCACTGATGTCTTGTGTGAGGGTGGAGTTTATTTGATTTTCCTTTGCATGTGATCAATCAGTCTGAGGAGGTGATGTTTAAGCCAAGGTAGCCTCTCCTTTCATCTGACAAAGGAAATCAGTCAGGAGGAAATTCTAAGCCAGAGAATATCTCTCATCCATAAATGGGATGTGATATTGCTGAATTACAGCTTCATCCAAGGGAGGGTTGGAAGTTTATGCCTAAGTGCATGCAGCATATACTCATTCAGTTTGTTGAAGGAAGATTTTTGCCTACTTATTTGGCATCCATGAAAAGCATGTTGGCAGAAGAGAAGCTTCCAAATCACAGCATGGATTCCAGTATCCCAGAACTCTCTATTGTGAAGCACTTGCCTTAGGAATATTTCCATAAGTACTATGGACCAAGCTCCAATCATAAAGGCCAGCGAGTTCAATTGTGTGAAGTTGGTGAAGTGCATTTTCAGAATTTTTAGCCTCCTTTCCACCTGATATTCCTCCACTCCCCTTCCTCATCAAGCGCCCAGGCATGGGAGTATACATATATTCTCAGGTTCCATAGATAAGTGCCTTATGGAATTTGCATTTTGTGGGGATTGAAGGATGTTTATAGAAGGCCATACATACTTTCAGCAGTGAAGGAGAGACTTGGAAGTCTTTCTAGAAACCATCCCCAATGACATCACATAAATAAGACTACTATTTCTTTGCTTTGTTTCTTACAATGTTCCAGGCACTGGGTTAAGTGCTTTGTGTATAATGTCCTATTTGGCCATTCAAAATCTTTATGAGGAAAGTACTGCTATAGTCTCCATCACAAAGATGAGAAAACAGAGGACTGAAGATATTCTAGTACCATGATCAAAGTCACATAGTTAATACATGGTAGACATGGTTTTGGACCACAAGGTGAAACATTACATTAAGCAATCCCCCTAAAAGAGAATAACTACCTATCTCACCTAACCATAAGGCTAACCTTGTGGGAGAGTGGCCTTAAAAGGCTGATTATGTCTAAAGAAAAAGCCTCATCTTTCCTCAGTACCTTCTAAGATAACAAGATTGCCAACAGGCTACCTGCATAGCACAAAGACTGACTCTTCTGGATTAAAAAAAAGGTGTTGATTTCACAGAAGCTGATACTGTATGTACATAGATGGGAAGAAAACAGGTTTATCTGGCAGGATTTACTTATTCAACAAATATTTATTGACTGTCTGCTATGTATAAGTCCACAGTTTTAAATGTTGGGGGAAAAGGAAGGAACAAAACAGATCAAATCCTTTCCTTATGGATTATACATTCTAGTGAACAGAGACAGACAATAACAGATTGAATTAAATTATATAGGATGTTAGCAGATTATAAGTGCCATAAACAATAAAGCAGAATAAGGGGATGGAAGCATGAGTTGAGGTGTATAATTATAAACAGAGTGGTCAGCAAAGTCCTTACTGAGAAAATTACATTTAACAAAATAACAGAGCATGTGCTTGACGTGGTGAGAATGTATGATGAATACTAAGTGTTAATTATTATTATTGTTTTTACTGTTGTTAGGTGCCACATCAATTCAGATTTTTAAAACAGTTTATCTTTTTTGGTCTTCCCTGGTGACGCAGTGGTTGAGAGTCCGCCTGCCGATGCAGGGCACACGGGTTCGTGCCCCGGTCCGGGAAGATCCCACATGCTGCGGAGCGGCTGGGCCCGTGAGCCTTGGCCACTGAGCCTGCACGTCCAGAGCCTGTGCTCCACAATGGGAGAGGCCACAACAGTGAGAGGCCTGCGTACCGCAAAAAAAAAAAAAGAAAAAAAAAAGAGCTTATCTTTTTCAAAGATCTTTTACATCTGTTATTCCATTAGATTATCACAAAATCCCTACAACGTGGGAGAGACAAGCAGTATCCCTCATTGGGCAAGAGGAAAACTGAAGTCCGAGGTGAAATGACACCGTTAACTCACACAGTGAGTCAATGGTGAAGCCAGATAAAGGATCCAAGAATCTGATTCAAAGTTCAGTATACTTACTACTTTGCTGTGATTTTTTAGGTCTTACCAATGGAGAGTGCAAAACCCATAATTGAAGTCTGGTTGTTTAAGTACATTCATTTCTAAATACACATGGAAGATCTGAAGGACAAAAGAGCTCAGTCATGAATTCCTTCTATAAAATAAATTGGAAATCTAATTTCAAGAGCTTTAAATAAATATAGAGGTCATGTAAGCCCGAACCTTAATTTTACAGATGAGGAAACTGTAGCCCAGATAGGGAGAGTGTTTTGCCCAGACACACAAGGAGATAAGAGCAAAGTTGAGGCCAGAACTCAGGTCTTCTGAATCCCCAAATAGTACTCACTCAGCTGTCACAAAGGATACCTTAATTATCTCTAGTGGATTTAGCATTCAGGGACATTATTCCTTCTGGTGGAATAGATGCTGTTTCAAGATATTAAACCCCCATAATGGAACTTATCTCAATGTGTGCTGCTGAGAACAGGGAGAACCTTCATAGAACCAATATATTTTTCCAAATTTAGAACTTAAAAAGCATTACAGACACCACCCTTATTTAAATTATTACTGAAAGAATCTGACTTGAATTTTTTTCTCCCAAATCTACAATACATTGGTTAAGAATGCTAAAGTAAGTATCATGAGAGCTTTCAAAAAGTCTTTATAAAGTGCCTAGCACAGTGATGAGCACTCTTGGAGATATAAAATAAATATAATGAGTCTTAGAGAATGCAGCAGACGATCTGTGGAAGGCAGGGCAAAGTAAGGACTGTGTGCATAGTCTGTGCTGCAGCTTTGCACATCCCAGCGTGAGTTGTGAGTTGCCTGTTGCCAGGGGTATCTGGGTGCTGGAAAGTGGGGTTTGGAGCACAGACCCAGGGAAGGGACAGTTGTTGGCTGTGGAAAGACATCCTGAAGGGGCAGGAGTAAGGAACTGCACAACCAAGAAAGTTTGTGAGAAAAGCCCAGGACACCATAAAAGCAAGGCATTGTTGTTGAGTCATGTGCAGGGGGAGGGGCTGCCTTTACAACCCTTTTCACCACCTGCCGGCTTCTTCAGCCTCCACAGGTACTGGAAGGGGCTCCCATCTGGGTAGGCTCACCTGTCCCTCAAGCCAAGGCATCCTCCACCCACATAGGCTTTGGGGTCCTGAGCAACACCCATCCCAAAGCCTCCTTGGGAATCAGTACTGGGTGTCTCTGCCTGAGATGGAAATCTGCCAGTGCTGGCAAGGGCTGAGTGCTAAAGTGTGGGGTTAAGAGAGTGGATCCAGGGAGAGGACTGCTGTTGACTGTGTGGATACAACAGAGGGGATGGGAATAAGGGGCACCATGCCTGGGAATGCCCCTAGAAGAAGCGTGGTCTGCCTAGGAAATGGGGCACCATTGTTGAGTGGCGTGCAAGGGGCGAGGCTGCCACTGCCCCCACATGCCAGTCCCTGCTTCAACGGGCAGTAGGAGGGACTCCCACAAAAGCAAGCATGCCTCAATCTTTTGCAACTGTCTGCTGGTCCCCTTTGCCCTAGGCAACTTGCGTGTACCCCAAATGTGGCTGCCATACCCTCCCCCACCTGAGGGAATAAGTGTGCCCCAATTAGCCACTGCTTTTGCACCCTCTTGACTGGGTGGGACAGACATTTGAGGGTGGTGCACATGTAGAGGTGGAGTCAAAACCAAAGATGAGCCCCAGCCTCCAAAGGTGAGCCCCAGGGGCTGGGTGACTAAGGAAGACGAATGGAAATATTTCCATGCAGCTACACAAGCCATGGATTAAATCCCTGAGATTGACTTGGTAAATCCTGCATCTGTGGAATACCTGAATAGGCAATGAGTGTTCCCACCAGTCTAACCATAGCAGCAGTGGACTTTGAGGACAAGTACATGTAAAAATTGGGTCAGGTCAGTGTCTGAACATGTCCCACCATGCCCACAGCAGGTCCAGAGACTTACCTAGAGGTACTGGAAGGCCTCCTAGGGAGGCAAGGATTGGCTCTGGCTCACTTCAGGAGCAAGGACACTGACAGAGGAGGCCCCAGAAGAATATTCTTCTTACTATTATTCTTTTATTGCTTGTTACGTTTTGTTCAGTTGTTGGTGTTGTGGTTGTTTTTATTATTATTTTAATATTTTCATTAAAATATATATATTTTTTATTTTCCTATTTTTATTTTACATTTTCGTTGTTATGTGTATTTTTTTCCTTTTTGTGTTTTTGGTTCTTCTTTAAATTTTATTTTGTTCATTTTTTTTATTGTTTTTGTATGTTTATTTTATGTTTTCTCCTATTTTATTTGCTTGTTTGCTTTCTCTTTTGTTTTTCCAGCTTTTTTTTATGTTAGTTGAGCCCTTTTGGATTGTTCTCATTTTTTAATTATTCTGTTTGTTTGTTCTCTTGGGTTTTTTTTGTTTTTCTATCTTTTTCTTATTTTATTTTTTCCTTTTCCATCTTTGTTTGTTTCTGTTAGATTGGTTTGGTTGTTTAGCCTCCATGTGTTTGTATTTTTTACAGATCTTTTCCTGTCATTGATAACTAGTCTCATAGCATTGTGGTTGGAAAAGACACTTCATACAATTTCAATTTTCTTGAATTTACCAAGGCTAGATTTGTGACCCAAGATATGATCTATCCTGGAGAATGTTCCATGAGCACTTGAGAAAAATATGTATTCTGTTGTTTTTGGATGGAATGTCCTATAAATATCAATTAAGTCCATCTTGTTTAATGTATCATTTAAAGCTTGTGTTTCCTTATTTATTTTCATTTTGGATGATCTGTCCATTGGTGAAACTGGTGTGTTAAAGTCCCCTACTATGATTGTGTTACTGTCAAGTTCCCCTTTTATGGCTGTTAGTATTTGCCTTATGTATTGAGGTGCTCTTATGTTGGGTGCATAAATATTTACAATTGTTATATCTTCTTGGATCGATCCCTTGATCATTATGTAGTGTCCTTCTTTGTCTCTTGTAATAGTCTTTATTTTAAAGTCTATTTTGTCTGATATGAAAATTGCTACTCCAGCTTTCTTTTGGTTTCCATTTTCATGGAATATCTTTTTCCATCCCCTCACTTTCAGTCTGTATGTATCCCTAGGTCTGAAGTGGGTCTGTTGTAGACAGTGTATATATAGGTCTTGTTTTTGTATCCATTCAGCCAGTCTGTGTCTTTTGGTAGGAGCATTTAATCCATTTACATTTAAGGTAATTATCAATATGCAGGTTCCTATTCCCATTTTCCTAATTGTTTTGGGTTTGTTACTGTAGGTCTTTTCCTTCTCTTGTGTTTCTTGCCTAGAGAAGTTCTTTTAGCATTTGTTGTAAAGCTGGTTTGGTGGTGCTGAACCCTCAGCTTTTGCTTGTCTGTAAAGGTTTTAATTTCTTCATCAAATCTGAATGAGATCTTTGCTGGGTAGAGTAGTCTTGGTTGTAGGTTTTTCTCCTTCATCACTTTATTTATTTATTTATTTTTTAAAACATCTTTATTGGAGTATAATTGCTTCATAATGGTGTGTTAGTTTCTGCTTTATAACAAAGTGAATCAGTCATACATATACACATGTTCCCACATCTCCTCCCTCTTTTGTCTGCTTCCCTCCCACCCTCCCCATCCCACCACATCCAGGTAGTCACAAAGCACCTAGCTGATCTCCCTGTGCTATGTGGCTGCTTCCCACCAGATATCTATTCTATGTTTGGTAGTGTATGTATGTCCATGCCACTTTAAATATGTCCTGCCAGTCCCTTCTGGCTTGCAGAGTTTCTGCTGAAAGATCAGCTGTTAACCTCATGGGGATTCCTTTGTGTGTTATTTGTTGTTTTTCCCTTGCTGCTTTTAATATGTTTTCTTTGTATATAGTTTTTGACAGTTTGATTAATATGTGTCTTGGTGTGTTTCTCCTTGGATTTATCCTGTATGGGACTCTCTGTGCTTCCTGGACTTGATTAACTATTTCCTTTGCCATATTAGGGAAGTTTCCAACTATAATCTCTTCAAATATTTTCTCAGTCTCTTTCTTTTTCTCTTTTTCTTCTGGGAACCCTATATTGCGAATGTTGGTGCATTTAATGTTGTCCCAGAAGTCTCTGAGACTCTCCTCAGCTCTTTTCATTCTTTTTTCTTTATTCTTCTCTGCAGCAGTTATTTCCACTATTTTATCTTCCAGGTCACTTATCCGTTCTTCTGCCTCACTTATTGATCTGCTACTGATCCCTTCTAGAGTATTTTTAATTTCATTTATTGTGTTCTTCATCATTGCTTGTTTCCTCTTTAGTTCTTCTAGTTCCTTGTTAAATGTTTCTGGCACATTCTCTATTCTATTTCCAAGATTTTGGATCATGTTCACTATCATTATTCTGAATTCTTTTGCAGGTAGACTGCCTATTTCCACTTCATTTGTTAGGTCTGGAGGGTTTTTAACTTGCTCCTTCATCTGCTGTGTGGTTTTTTTGTCTTTTCATTTTGCTTATCTTACTGTGTTTGTGCTCTCCTTTTTGCAGGCTGTAGGTTCGTAGTTCCCATTGTTTTTGGTGTCTGTCCCCAGTGGCTAAGGTTGGTTCAGTGGGTTGTGTTGGATTCCTGATGGAGAGGACTAGTGCCTGTGTTCTGCTGGATGAGGGTGGATCTTGTCTTTTTGGTGGGCAGGTCCACATCTGGTGGCGTGTTTTGGGGTGTCTGTGGCCTTGTTATGATTTTAGGCAGCCTCTCTGCTAATGCATGAGGCTGTGTTCCTGTCTTGCTAGTTGTTTGGCATAGTGTATCCAGCACTATAGCTTGCTGGTCATAGAGTGAAGCTGGTTGTTGGTTTTGAGATGGAGATCTCTGGGAGATTTTTGCCATTTGATATTACATGGAGCTGGAAGGTCTCCTGTGGACCAGTGTCATGAAGTTGGGTCTCCCAGCTCTGTGGCAGAGCCCTGATGCCTGGCTGGGGCCCCAAGAGACTGTACTCCACACAGCTCAGAAGAAAAGGGAGAAAAAATAGAAAGAAAGAAAGAAAAAAAGAGGATAAAATAAAGTAAGAGAAAATAAATTAAAATTATTAAAATAAAAAATAATTATTAAGAAAAAAAAATTAGAGGTTGAGGAAAATGGCAGAAGAGTAAGATGTGGAGATTGCCTTTCTCCCAACAAATACATCAGAACTACAACTACATGTGGAACAACTCTTACAGGACACCTGCTGAACAGTGGCAGAAGACCTCAGACCTCCCAAAAGGCAAGAAATCAACACGTACCTGGGTGGGGCAAAAGAAAAAAGACAAAACAGAGACAAAAGAATAGGGATGGGACCTGCACCAGTGGGAGGGATCTGTGAAGGAGTAAAGGTTTCCACACACTAGGAAGCTCCTTCGCGGGCGTAGACTGGGGGTAGTGGAGGGGTGAAGCTTCGGAGCTGTGAAGGAGAGCACAGCAACAGGTGTGTGGAGGGCAAAGCAGAGAGATTCCCACACAGAGGCTCGGTGCTGACCAGCACTCGCCAACCCGAGAGGCTTGTCTGCTCACCTGCCAGGGCAGGCGAGGGCTGGGAACTCAGGCTCGGTTTTGGTCAGATCACAGGGAGAGGATGGGGCTTGGAGGTATGAACACAGCCTGAAGAGGTTAGTGCACCACGGCTAGCCGGGAGGGAGTGCGGGAAAAAGTCTGGACCTGCCAAAGAGGCAAGAGGCTTTTTCTTCCCTCTTTGTTTCCTGGTGTGCAAAGAGAGGGGATTAAGAGCGCTGCTTAAAGGAGCCCCAGAGACGAGCGTGAGCTGCAGCTATCAGCATGGAGCCCAGAGACGGGCATGAGATGCTAAGGCTGCTGCTGCTGCCACCAAGAAGCCTGTGTGCGAGCACAGGTCACTATCCACACCTCCCCTCCCGGGGGTCTGTGCAGCCCGCCACTGCCAGGGTCCAGTGATCCAGGGACAACTTCCCTGGATGAACGCAGGGCGCGCCTCAGGCTGGTGCAACGTCATGCTGGCCTCTGCTGCTGCAGGCTCGCCCCGCATCCGTACCCCTCCCTCCCCCCGGTCTGAGTGAGCCAGAGCCCCCAAATCAGCTCCTCCTTTAACCCCGTCCTGTCTATGTGAAGAACAGAGGCCCTCAGGCGACCTACACGCAGAGACGGGGCCAAATCCAAAGCTGAACCCCGGGAGCTATGGGAACAAAGAACAGAAAGGGAAATTTCTCCCCTCAGCCTCAGGAGCAGCGGTTAAATCTCCACAATCAACTTGATGTACCCTGCATCTGTGGAATACCTGAATAGACAACAAATCATCCCAAATTGAGGAGGTGGACTTTGGGAGCAAGATAGATATTTTTTCCCCTTTTCCTCTTTTTGTGAGTGTGTATGTGTATGCTTCTTTTTGTCTGTAGATTTTGTCTGAGATTTTGTCTGTAAAGCTTTGCTTTCACCATTTTCTTTTACTGATTATAGCAAGCTATTTCTTTATTATGCATTATTTACATGAAAGCCATTGTCTTTATCTTAACGTCTGAATTTAAAATAGTACACAACTGAGAAATTATCTTCCAATCATGACCATATCAGTACATTTTGATAAATTTAATTTCACGTTGTTACATATTAAATCCAAATA
>NW_020838036.1:5170205-5175094 GCF_003676395.1 Aethalodelphis obliquidens | reverse complement strand
TGTTATGAAGTGGCCCAAATCCTCCTCTGGGACTGGCAGTTTATTCCCCACCTACTGGCAGTGCTGCCAACATACAGCCTTCAGCTTTCAGCCCTCTTTGGGAATTACCTCTGCTGAAAATGCCTTTTTGCCCAAGGCCAACGCCCTTTCAAGGGCAGGCCACAGTCAATGATTGAGTGACACCAATATATAATTTCTCTCCCAAGTTTGAGAAAGCTCCAAATGTCTATCTCACCTTCAAAGCATCCTGGAGTGTGAAGTAGTGCTTTCCTGAGCGTGCATCTTAAACAAATTCTCCTGTGACAGTTGTGCCTTCTTCCCTTCTTTTCCAAAGATGGTGAACTCACATTTCTTTTATTTTTTTAACATTTTTATTGCAGTATAATTGCTTTACAATGGTGTGTTCATTTCTGCTTTATAAAAAAGTGAATCAGTTATACATATACATATGTTCCCATATCTTTTCCCTCTTGCATCCCCCTTCCTCCCACCCTCCCTATCCCACACCTCTAGGTTGTCACAAACCTCAGAGCTGATCTCCCTGTGCTATGTGGCTGCTTCCCACTAGCTATCTATTATCCGTTTGGTAGTGTATACAGGTACATGCCACTCTCTCACTTTGTCACAGCATACCCTTCCCCCTCCCCATATCCTCAAGTCCATTCTCTAGTAGGACTGTGTCTTTAATTCCATCTTAGCCCTAGGCACTACATGACCCATTTTTTTTCTTAGATTCCATATATATGTGCTAGCACATGGTATTTGTTTTTCACTTTCTGACTTACTTCACTCTGTATGACAGACTCTATGCCCATCCACCTCACTACAAATAACTCAATTCCATTTCTTTTTATGGCTGAGTAATATTCCATTGTGTATATGAGCCACATCTACTTTATCCATTCATCTGTTGATGGACACTTAGGTTGCTTCCATGTCCTGGCTATTGTAAATAGAGCTGCAATGAACATTTTCGTACATGACTCTTTTTGAATTATGGTTTTATCAGTGGATATGCCCAGTAGTGGGATTGCTGGGTTGTATGGTAGTTCTCTTTGTAGTTTTTTAAGGAAACTCCATACTGTTATCCATAGTGGCTGTATATATTTACAGTCCCACCAACAGTGCAAGAGGGTTTCCTTTTCTCCACACCCTCTCCAGCATTTATTGTTTCTAGATTTTTTGATGACAGCCATTCTGACTAGTGTGAGATGATATCTCATTGTAGTCTTGATTTGCATTTCTCTAAAGTATAATGATGTTGAGCATTCTTTCATGTGTTTGTTGGCAATCTGTATATCTTCTCTGGAGAAATGTCTATTTAGGTCTTCTGCCCATTTTTGGATTGGGTTATTTGTTCTTTAGTTATTGAGCTGCATGAGCTGCTTGTAAATTTTGGAGATTAATCCTTTGTCAGTTGCTTCATTGTAAATATTTTCTCCCATTCTGAGGGTTGTCTTTTGGTCTTGTTTATGGCTTCCTTTACTGTCCAAAACCTTTTAAGTTTCATTAGGTCCCATTTGTTTATTTTTTTTGTATTTACATTTCTCTAGGAGGTGGATCTAAAAGGATCTTTTTGTGATTTATGTCATACAGTGTTCTGCCTATGTTTTACTCTAAGAGATTGATAGTTTCTGGCCTTATATTTAGGTCTTTAATCAATTTTGAGTTTATTTTTGTGTATGATGTTAGGGAGTGTTCTAATTTCATACTTTTACAAATACCTGTCCAATTTTCCCAAGACCACTTATTGAAGAGGCTGTCTTTTCTCCACTGTATATTTTTGCCTCCTTTATCAAAGATAAGGTGACCATATGTGCGTGGATTTATCTCTGGACTTTCTATCCTGTTCCATTCATCTATATTTCTGTTTTTCTGCCAGTACCATACTGTCTTGATTACTGTAGCTTTGTAGTATAGCCTGAAGTCAGGGAGCCTGATTCCTCCAGCTCCAGTTTTCTTTCTTAAGATTGCTTTGGCTATTCGGGGTCTTTTGTGTCTCCATACAAATTATGAAATTTTTTGTTTTAATTCTGTGAAAAGTGCCAGTGGTAGTTTGATAGGGATTACACTGAATCTGAAGATTGTTTTGGGTAGTAGAGTCATTTTCACAATGTTGATTTTTCCAATGCAAGAACATGGTATATTTTTCAATCTATTTTTATCATCTTTAGTTTCTTTCATCACTGTCTTACAATTTTCTGCATACAGGTCTTTTGTCTCCTTAGGTAGGTTTATTCCTAGATATTTTATTCTTTCTGTTGCAATGGTAAATCGGAGTGTTTTCTTGATTTCACTTTCAGATTTGTCCTCATTAGTGTATAGGAATGCCAGAGATTTCTTTGCATTAATTTTGTATCCTGCTACTTTACCAAATTCATTCATTAGCTCTAGTAATTTTCTGGTAGCATCTTTAGGATTCTCTATGTATACTATCATGTTATCTGCAAACAGTGACAGCTTTACTTCTTTTCCGATTTGGATTCCTTTAATTTCCATTTCTTCTCAGATTGCTGTGGCTAAAACTTCCAAAACTATGTTGAATAAGAATGGTGAGAGTTGGCAACCTTGTCTTATTCCTGATCTTAGTGGAAATGCTTTCAGTTTTTCACCATTGATGATGATGTTGGCTGTGGGTTTGCATATATGGCCTTTATTATGTTGAGGAAAGTTCCCTCTATGCCTACTTTCTGCAGGGTTTTTATCGTAAATGGCTGTTGAATTTTGTTGAAAACTTTCTCTTCATCTATTGAGATGATCATATGTTTTTTCTCCTTCAATTTGTTAATATGGTGTATCACGTTGATTGATTTGTGTATATTGAAGAATCCTTGCATTCCTAGAATAAACGCCATTTGATCATGGTGTATGATCCTTTTAATGTGCTGTTGGATTGTGTTTGCTAGTATTTTGTTGAGGATTTTTGCATGTATTTTCATCAGTGATATTGGCCTGTAGTTGTCTTTGTGACATCCTTGTCTGGTTTTGGTATCAAGGTGATGGAGGCCTCATGGAATGAATTTGGGAGTTTTCCTCACTCTGCTATATTTTGGAAGAGTTTCAGAAGGATAGGTGTTAGCTTTTCACTAAATGTTTGATAGAATTCGCCTGTGAAGCCATCAGGTCCTTGGCTTTTGTTTGTCAGAAGAATTTTAATCACACTTTCAACTTCAGTGCTTGTGATTGGTCTGTTCATATTTTCTATTTCTTCCTGATTCAGTCTTGGCAGGTTGTGCATTTCTAACAATTTGTCCATTTCTTCCAGGTTGTCCATTTTATTGGCATAGAGTTGCTTGTAGTAATCTCTCATGATCTTTTGTATTACTGCAGTGTCAGTTGTTACTTCTCCTTTTTCATTTATAATTCTATTGATTTCAGTCTTCTCCCTTATTTTCTTGATGAGTCCGGTTAATGGTTTATCAATTTTGTTTATTTTCTCAAAGAACTAGCTTTTAGTTTTATTGATCTTTGCTATCGTTTCCTTCATTTCTGTTTCATTTATTTCTATCTGATTTTTACGATTTCTTTCCTTCTGCTAACTTTGTGGGTTTTTTTTTTTCTTTCTCTAATGGCATTACGTGCAAGGTTAGGTTGTTTATTCACGATGTTTCCTGTTTCTTAAGGTAGGCTTGTATTGCTAAAAACTTCCCTCTTAGAACTGCTTTGGCTGCATCCCATAGGTTTGGGGTCATCATGTCCCCACTTTCATTTTTTTCTAGGTATTATTTGATTTCCTCTTTGATTTCTTCAGTGATCACTTCATTATTAAGTAGTGTATTGTTTAGCCTCCATGTGTTTGTATTTTTTACAGATCTTTTCCTGTAATTAATATCTAGTCTCATAGCATTGTGGTTGGAAAAGTTACTTGATAAAATTTCAATTTTCTTTAATTTACCAAGGCTTGTTTTGTGACACAAGATATGATCTCTCCTGGAGAACATTCCATGAGCACTTGAGAGAAGTATGTATTCTGTTGTTTTTGGATGGAATGTCCTATAAATATCAATTAAGTCCATCTTGTTTAATGTATCATTTAAAGCTTGTGATTCCTTATTTATTTTCATTTTGGATTGTCTGTCCATTGGTGAAACTGGGGTATTAAAGTCCCCTACTATGAATGTGTTACTGTTGATTTCCCCTTTTATGGCTGTTAGTATTTGCCTAATGTATTGAGGTGCTCCTATGTTGGGTGCATAAATATTTATAATTGTTATATCTTCTTCTTGGATCGATTCCTTGATCATTATGTTGTGTCCTTTGTCCCCTCTAATAGTCTTTATTTTAAAGTCTATTTTGTCTGATATGAAAATTGCTACTCCACCTTTTTTTTGGTTTCCATTTGCATGGATTATCTTTTTCCATCCCCTTACTTTCAGTCTGTATGTGTCTCTAGGTCTGAAGTGGTTCTCTTGTAGACAGCATATATATGGGTGTTGTTTTTGCATCCATTCAGCCAATCTGTGTCTTTTGGTGGGAGCATTTAGTCCATTTACATTTAAGGTACTTATCGATATGTATGTTCCTATTCCCATTTTCTTAATTGTTTTGGGTTAGTTATTGAAGGTCATTTCCTTCTCTTGTACTTCTTGCGTAGAGAAGTTCCATTAGCATTTGTTGTAAAGTTGGTTTGGTGGTGCTGAACTCTCTCAGCTTTTGCTTGTCTGTGAAGTTTTTAATTTCTGCATCAAATCTGAATGAGATCCTTGCTGGGTTGAGTAATCTTGGTTGCCTGTTTTTCTCCTTCATCACTTTAAATATGTCCTGCCAGTCCCTTCTGGCTTGCAGAGTTTTTGCTGAAAGATCATTGGTTAACCTCATGGGGATTCTCTTGTGTGTTATTTGTTGTTTTTCCCTTGCTGCTTTTTTTTTTTTTTTTTTTTTTTTTTTTC
>NW_020838036.1:5163234-5170105 GCF_003676395.1 Aethalodelphis obliquidens | reverse complement strand
TGTTGTGGCCTCTCCCATTGCAGAGCACAGGCTCCGGACGCACAGGCTCAGCAGCCACGGCTCACGGGCCCAGCCGGTCTGCAGCATATGGGCTCTTCTGACCGGGGCACGAACCCACGTCCCCTGCATCGGCAGGTGGACTCTCAACCACTGCGGCACCAGGGAAGCCCCCCTTGCTGCTTTAATATGTTTTCTTTGTATTTAATTTTTGACAGTTTGATTAATATGTGTCTTGGCATATTTCTCCTTGGATTTATCCTGTATGGGACTCTCTGTGCTTCCTGGACTTGATTAACTATTCCCTTTCCCATATTAGGGAAGTTTTCAACTATAATCTCTTGAAATATTTTCTCAGTCCCTTTATTTTTCTCTTTTTCTTCTGGAACCCCTATAATTCGAATGTTGTTGCGTTTAATATTATCCCAGAGGTCTCTGAGACTGCCCTCAGTTCTTTTCATTCTTTTTTCTTTATTCTGCTCTGCAGTAGTTATTTCCACTATTTTATCTTCCATGTTCTTCTGCCTCAGTTATTCTGCTCTTGATCCCATCTAGAGTATTTTTAATTTCACTTATTGTGTTGTTCATCATTGTTTGTTTCATCTGTAGTTCTTCTCGGTCCTTCTTAAGAGTTTTTTCATTTTGTCTCTTCTGTTTCCATGATTTGGATCAACTTTACTATCATTTTTCTGAATTCTTTTTCAGGTAGACTACCTATTTCATCTTCATTTGTTTGGTCTGGTGGGTTTTTATCTTGCTTCTTGATCTGCTGTGTGTTTTTCTGTCTTCTCATTTTGCTTACCTTACTGTGTTTGGAGTCTCCTTTTTTCAGGTTGGAGTTTTGTAGTTCCGGTTATTTTTGGTGTCTGTCCCCAGTGGCTAAGTTTGGTTCAGTGGGTTGTGTAAGCTTCCTGTTGGAGAGGACAAGTGCCTGTTTTCTGTTGGATGAAGCTGGATCTTGTCATTCTGGTGGGCAAGTACACGTCTAGGGGTGTGTTTTGGTATGTCTTTGGACTTATTATGATTTTAAACAGCCTCTCTGCTAATGCGTGGGGTTGTGTTCCTGTCTTGCTAGATGTTTGGCATAGGGTGTCCAGCACTGTAGCTTGCTGGTCGTTGAGTGAAGCCTGGTGCTGGTGTTGAGATGGAGACATCTGGGAGATTTTTGCCATTTGATATTATGTGGAGCTGGGAGGTCTCTTGTGGGCCAGTGTCCTGAAGTTGGCTATCCCACCTCAGAGGCACAGCACTGACTCCTGGCTCTAGCACCAAGAACCTTTCATCCACACGTCTCAGTAAAAAGGGAGAAAATGTAGAAAGAAAGAATTAGTAGAAGTAGAAAGAAAGAAAGAAAGGAAAGAAGGAAAGAAAGAAAGAAAAGAAGTAAGATAAAATACAATAAAGTTATTAAAATAAAAAATAATTATTAAGAAAAAAAATTTTAAAAAAAGGACAGATAGAACCTTTGGACAAATGGTGGAAGCAAAGCTATACAGACAAAATGTCACACAGAAGCATACACATACACACTCACAAAAAGGGGAAAAGGGGAAAAAATCATAAATCTTGCTCTCAGAGTCCACCTCCTCAATTTGGGATGATTCCTTGTCTATTCATGTATTCCACAGATGAAGGGTACGTCAAGCTGTTTGTGGAGCTTAAATCCACTGCTTCTGTGGCTGCTGGGGGAGATTTTCCTTTATCTTCTTCTTTTCACAGCTCCCAGGGCTGAGCTTTGGATTTGGCCCCATCTCTGCATGTAGGTCACCAGAGGGCGTCTGTTCTTCACTCAGACAGGACGGGGATAAAGAGCCGCTGCTTCGGGTCCTCTGGCTCACTCAGGCCTGGGCGAGGGAGGGGCACGAGTACTGGGAGAGCCTGTGGCGGCAGAGGCAGGCAGGACTTTGCACCTGCCTGTGGCGCACCGTGCGTTCTCCCGGGGAAGTTGTCCCTGGATCCCAGGACCCAGGCAGTGGCGGGCTGCACAGTCTCCCCGGAAGGGGGGTGTGGATAGTGACCTGTGCTCGCACGCAGGCTTCTTGGTGGCGGCCCAGCAGCTGTAGCATCTCATGCCCGTCTCTGGGGTCTGCGCTGCTAGCCGAGGCTTGCGCCCATCTCTGGAGCTCCTTTAAGCACCGCTCTTAATCCCCTCTCCTCGCGCACCAGGAAAGAAAGAGGGAAGAAAAAGTCTCTTGCCTCTTCGGCAGGTCCAGACTTTTTCCCGGACTCCCCCCCGCCCCGGCTGGCCGTGGTGCACTAAACCCCTGCAGGCTGTGTTCACGCCGCTAACACCAGTCCTCTCCCTGCGCTCTGACCAAAGCCCAAGCCTCAGCTCCCAGCCCTGCCCGCCCCGGTGGGTGAGCAGACAAGCCTCTCGGGCTGGTGAGTGCTGGTCGGCACAGATCCTCTGTGCGGGAATATCTCCACTTTGTCCTCTGCACCTCTGTGGCTGCGCACTCCTCCGCGGCTCTGAAGCTTCCCCCTCTGCCACCGGCAGTCTCTGCCCATGAAGGGGCTTCCTAGTGTGTGGAAACAATTCCTCCTTCATGGCTCCCTCCAACTTGTGCAGGTCCCGTTCCTATCCTTTTGCCTCTGTTTATTCTTTTTCCTAAGGCACTACCCAGGTATGTGGGGAGTTTCCTGCCTTTTCGTAGGTCTGAGGTATTCTGCCAGCCTTCAGTAGGTGTTCTGTAGGAGTTGTTCCACGTGTAGATGTATTTCTGGTGTATCTGTGGGGAGGAAGATGATTTCCACATCTTACTATTCCACCATATTCCCCTCTTCCTCTCCTTCATCACTTTAAATATGTCCTGCCAGTCCCTTCTGGCTTGCAGAGTTTCTGCTGGAAGATCAGCTGTTAACTTTATCGTGATTCCCTTGTGTGTTATTTGTTGTTTTTCCCTTGCTGCTTTTAATATGTTTTCTTTGTATTTAATTTTTGATAGTTTGATTAATATATTTTTCTGTGTGTTTCTCCTTGGATTTATCCTGTTTGGGACTATCTGTGCTTCCTGGACTTGATTAACTATTTCCTTTGCCATATTAGGGAAGTTTTCAACTATAATCTCTTCAAATATTTTCTCAGTCCCTTTCTCTTTTCTCTACTTCTTCTGCAAACCCTATAATTCGAACGTTGGTGCATTTAATGTTGTCCCAGAGGTCTCTGAGACTCTCCTCAGTTCTTTTCATTCTTTTTTCTTCATTCTGCTCTGCAGTAGTTTGTTCCACTATTTTATCTTCCAGGGCACTTATATGTTCTTCTGACTCAATTATTCTGCTATTGATCCCTTCTAGAGTATTTTTAATTTCATTTATTGTGTTCTTCATCATTGCTTGTTTCCTCTTTAGTTCTTCTAGTTCCTTGTTAAATGTTTCTTGCATTTTCTCTATTCTATTTCCAAGACTTTGGATCACCTTTTCTACCATTATTCTGAAGTTTTTTTCAGGTAGACTCCCTATTTCCTGTTCATTTGTTAGGTCTGGTGGGTTTTTACCTTGCTCATTCATCTGCTGTGTGTTTTTCTGTCTTCTCATTTTGCTTATCTTACTGTGTATGGGGTTTCCTTTTTGCAGTCTGCAGGTTAGTAGTTCCCATTGTTTTTGGTGTCTGTCCCCAGTGGGTAAGGTTGGTTCAGTGGGTTGTGGAAGCTTCGTGGTGGAGGGGACTAGTGTCTGTGATCTGGTGAATGAGGCTGGATCTTGTATTTCTGGTGGGCAGGTCCACGTCTGGTGGTGTGTTTTGGGGTGTCTGTGGCCTTATTAGGATTTTAGGCAGCCTCTCTGCTAATGGCTGGTTTTGTGTTCCTTTCTTGCTAGTTTTTTGGCATACGGTATCCAGCTCTGTAGCTTGCTGGTCGTTGAGCGAAGCTGGGTCTTGGTGTTGAGATGGAGATCTCTGGGAGATTTTCGCCCTTTGATATTATGTGGAGCTGGGAGGTCTCTCGTGGACCAGTGTCCTGAATTTGGCTCTCCCATATCAGAGGCACAGCACTATGTGACATGATACTATACATAGAGAATCCTAAAGATGCTACCAGAAAACTACTAGAGCTAGTCAATGAATTTGGTAAAGTAGAAGAATACAAAACTAATGCACAGAAATCTCTGGCATTCTTATACAAAAATGATGAAAAATCTGAAAGTGAAATTAAGAAAACACTCCTATTTTCCATTGCAACATAAAGAATAAAATATCTAGAAATAAACCTACCTAAGGAGACAAAATACGTGTCTGCAGAAAATTATAAGACACTGATGAAAGAAATTAAAGATGATACAAATAGATGGAGAGATATACCATGGTTTTGGATTGGAAGAGTCAACATTGTGAAAATGACTCTACTACCCGAAGCAATCTATATATTTAATTCAATCCCGATCAAACTACTACTGGCATTTTTCGCAGAACTAGAACAAAAAATTTCACAATTTGCATGGAAACAGAAGAGATCCCGAATAGCCAAAGCAATCTTGAGAACGAAAAATTGAGCCAGAGGAATCAGGCTACCTGACTTCAAACTATACTACAAAGCTACAGTAATCAAGACAGTATGGTTCTGGCATAAAACAGAAATGTAGGTCTGTGGAACTGGATAGAAAGCCCAGATATAAACCCACATTCATATGGTCACCTTATCTTTGATAATGGAAACAAGAATATACAGTGGAGAAATGACAGGCTCTTCAATAAGTGGTGCTTGGAAAACTGGACAGGTACATGTAAAAGTATGAAATTAGAACACTCCCTAACACCATACACAAAAATAAACTCAAGGGACTTCCGGGAAGATGGCAGAAGAGTAAGACGCGGAGATCACCTTCCTCTCCACAGATACACCAGAAATACATCTACGCGTGGAACAACTCCTACAGAACACCTACTGAATGCTGGCAGAAGACCTCAGACCTCCCAAAAGGCAAGGAACCCCCCACGTACCTGGTTAGGGCAAAAGAAAAAACTAAACAGAGACAAAAGGATAGGGACGGGTCCTGCACCAGCGGGAGAGAGCTGTGAAGGAGGAAAAGTGTCCACACACTAGGAAGCCCCTTCGCGGGTGGAGACTTCAGGAGGCGGAGTGGGGGAGCTTGGGAGCCGCGGAGGAGAGCACAGCAACAGGGGTGCGGAGGGCAAAGCGGACAGATTCCAGCGCAGAGGATCGGGCCGACCGGCACTCACCAGCCGAGAGGCTTGTCTGCTCGCCCGCCGGGGCGGGCGGGACTGGGAGCTGAGGCTCCGGCTTTTGCTGGAGCGCCGGGAGAGGACTGAGGTTGGCGGCGTGAACACAGCCTGCAGGGCGTTGGTGTGCCGCGGCTGGCCGGGAGAGAGTCCGGGGAGGGGTCTGGACCTGCCGAAGAGGCAAGAGACTTTTACGTCCCTCTTTGTTTCCTGGTGCACGAGGAGAGGGGATTAAGAACGCTGCTTGAGAGAGCTCCAGGGACGGGCGCGAGCCGCGGCTGAGAGTGCGGAGCCCAGAGACGGACATGGGACGCTAAGGCCGCTGCTGCCGCCGCCAGGAGGCCTGTGTGCGAACACAGGTCACTAGCCACACGCCCTTCCGGGGAGCCTGTGCAGCCCGCCACTGCCAGGGTCCCGGGATCCAGGGACGGCTCCCCGGGAGAGCGCACGGCGCGCCTCAGGCTGCAGCGTCACGCCGGCCTCTGCCGCTGCAGGCCCGCCCCGCACTCCGTGACCCTCCCTACCCCCCGGCCTGGGTGAGCCAGAGCCTCCGAATCAGCGGCTCCTTTAACCTCGTCCTGTCTGAGCAAAGAACAGACGCCCTCCGGCGACCTACACGCACAGGCGGGGCCAAATCCAAAGCTGAGCCCCTGGGAACTGTCAGAACAAAGAAGAGAAAGGGAAATCTCTCCCAGCAGCCTCAGAAGCAGCGGATTAAAGCTCCACAATCAACTTGATATACCCTGCATCTGTGGAATACCTGAATAGACAACGAATCATCCCAAATTAAGGAGCCCTGTGGATGAAAGGCTCTTGGTGCTGCAGCCAGGACTCAGTGCTGTGCCTCTGAGGTGGGAGAGCCAACTTCAGGACACTGGTCCACAAGAGGCCTCCCAGCTGCACATAATATCAAACAGCAAAAATCTCCGAGAGATCTCCATCTCAACGCCAGCACCCAGCTTCACTCAACGACCAGCAAGCTACAGTGCTGGACATCCTATGCCAAACAACTAGCAAGACAGGAACACAACCCCACCCATTAGCAGAGAGGCTGCCCAAAATCATAGTAAGTCTACAGACACCCCAAAACACACCACCAGACGTGGACCTGCCCACCAGAAAGACAAGATCCAGCCTCATCCACCAGAACACAGGCACTAGTACCCTCCACCAGGAAGCCTACACAACCCACTGAACCAACCTTAGCCACTGGGGACAGACACAAAAAACAACAGGAACTACGAACCTTCAGCCTGCAAAAAAGGAGACCCCAAACAAAGTAAGATAAGCAAAATGAAAAGACAGAAAAACACACAGCAGATGAAGGAGCAAGATAAAAACCCACCAGACCTAACAAATGAAGAGGAAATAGGCAGTCTACCTGAAAAAGAATTCAGAATAATGATAGTAAGGTTGATCCGAAATCTTGGAGATAGAATGGACAATAGAATGGACAAATTGCAAGAATCAGTTAACAAGGACCTAGAAGAACTAAAGATGAAGCAAGCAACGATGAACAACACAATAAATGAAATTAAAAGTACTCTAGATGGGATCAATAGCAGAATAACTGAGGCAGAAGAACGGATAAGTGACCTGGAAGATAAAATAGTGGAAATAACTACTGCAGAGCAGAATAAAGAAAAAAGAATGAAAAGAACTGAGGACAGTCTCAGAGACCTCTGGGACAACATTAAA